>NC_133324.1:179311349-179611349 GCF_042186555.1 Aquarana catesbeiana | reverse complement strand
ATCTTTTGATAACTTTCTGTCTGTTCCCCTTACAACCATATACAGTAAGAAATCTTTAAATTACAACTTTCTCCTTTTGAATTGATGTCCTCTTGTCCTTTGTTTTGTCCTTGGCACATAATGTTCATTAGTCAATGTTTTTATTGTCCTTGGTTATATTTATATACTATAATTAGGTCAAGTCTTCTGAGTCTTTATTTTTCCAAATTGAACAAACCTAATTTTTGTAATCTATTACTGTAATTTAGCCCTTCCATTCATTTTATTAATGCTGTTGCCCATTTCTGAATTCTCTTAAGTTTTCCTTTTCAATTATACCAGGGAAAATCACAACATGATTTTCATGCTAAAGATGTGCTATTTTCTAAATTAACTATATGACAACAAAAGCAAGTATTGAACTAAAATCAGAGAAGTACAAAAGTCTCTGAAATTATAGACATATTCAGTTAGAACTTCTAGCTAGGCCTTGTTCCTTCCTAACTAATTAAATAATTTTCTGAAAGAATGTTATGTTTCTAGTTATTATGTTGGAATAGGATGAAGGTTTATTATTGCTGATAGATAGAGGAACAGATGGTATACAGACTTCTTACAGGAATGTCCCGGGAAAAAAAAATTCATTATGCAATCAAAGTAGAGGAAATACCTCACAAGGAACACATGAACAAATGATCACATTTAACCCTTTCGCTGCCAGGTCCTGTGCTCCAGTTTTACACTCAGGTGGCCAGACAATTTTTATAATTTTTCCTTGCTTTTTAATTTTTTACGTATAGCTTTCAAAGTTTGTAAAACACCCCACAAACCATATATTTTCTGAAAGCACATTACCAGTGAAATAAAAAGATGGTGCTACTAATTTCTAAGGTTCCACAATATTTGCACAAATGTTTATCAAAACAATATTTTTGCTAAAAATCCACTAAAATCATTATTAGAAGATAAATACACAGTAAATTGTACAAAATTCCTACTAAATATAAAAGCTTAACCTGTACTGAGTTAATAAATAACAAATATTTGTAATTTTTACATTGGGCTTTTTTGCAAAATGGTTAAAATCGAACGTGTGCACAAATGTAAATATCCAAATTTCTCAAAAAATCTGAAGGTTTTTATTTTTCCCTTACAGCTTTCAGAATTTGTGAAAGACCCCCAAAAGCATATATTTTCTGAAAGCATATGATCTCTAGAATAAAAAGAAGTGCAACTGATTTTTTAGACCCTGCGGTATTTGCGCAAATATTTATTAAATCAATATATTTGCAAAAAATACACTAAAACCATTAATAGCAGATAAAAACACAGCTAATTTTACACAATTCTTGCTAAATCCCTACTAAATATAAACGCTTATCCTGTATGGAGTTAATAAATAACAAAAAAAAATATTTTTACAATGCGCCTTTTTGTAAAATTAAGAAAATCGAATGTACGCAAAAATTTAAATATCCAAATCTCTCTAAAAATCTGAAGGTTTTTTCCTTTACGGCTTTCAGAATTTGTGAAAGACCCACAAAACCCTATATTTTCTGAAAGCATATGACCTCTAGAATAAAAAGAAGGTGCTACTGATTTTTTAGACCCTGCGGTATTTGCGTAAATGTTTATCAAAGCAATATATTCACAAAAAATACACTAAAACCATAATTAGCAGATAAAAACACAGCTACTTTTACAAAATTCAGGCTAAATCCCTACTAAATATAAAAGCTTAACCTGTGTGGAGTTAATAAATAACAAATATTTGTAAATTTTAAATTGCACCCTTTTGCAAAATGGTGAAAATCAAACGTACCCAAAACTTTCTCAAACAATTTGGAGGTTTTCATTTTTCACTTACAGCTTTCAGAATTTGTACAAGACACCCCCAAACCATACATTTTCTGAAAGCCCATGGCCAGTAGAATAGAAAGAAGGTGCTACTGATTTTTAAGACAGCGCGATATTTGCGCAAACGTTTATCAAAACAATATTTTCACTAAAAAAACACTAAAATCATTAATAGTGCATATAAACACAACATACCTTACGAAATTCCTGCTAAATTGCTACTAAAGCATTGTTCACATGTGGCATACTAAAGTGTATGCCCATGGAGGGCCAAGTTTACCCACACAGGAATTCAGAGGTGTTCCATGCATCCCCGTACAGGCAGTCCCATTTATGTCAATTGGGATGCATTGGCTGCACAGTGCAGTTGCTACATCCCAAATGACATCAACGGGACTGCCTGCAGAGAGATGCATGGAACACCTGTGTGTCCCCATAAAGGTATGCTGTATATGCCCTGTGTGAACAAGGCCTTAGGCCCCTTTCACACAAGCAGATTGATCGGGTCTGTCTGTCCATTTTTTAGGCAGGCACAATCGGATCACCCATTTTTCTCTATAGAGGCTGATGTAAATGGACATGTGTCTGCATCCGATCCAGTACAGTCCGTTAAAATAGACTGATGGGGATTCCATTTCCCATCCATCTAGTAGATCGGATGATATCGGATGGAAATGTACAGGCGATCCATTTCCATCCAACCACCCCATAGAGAACAGCGGCTGTGTCTGTGTCCGCTCTGCATCAGCGGATGTCATCCGCCTGTTTAGTGGGGATCAGCAGACAGATCTGCTTGACAGAGTCCACTCCATGTAAAAAGGGTCTTACCAGGAGCAGCCGGTTCATTAGGGGCACTGGGGCACCGCCCCCCTACACGGTGCCGGATTCATACGTTTGTATGAGTTTTTTGTTTTTTTTCAAGCCACATGATTAGAGCCTGAGGCTCTAATTGGCTTGAAAAAGGTTGGGCTCAGGATGCAGGGCATTGCAGCCCGAACCCACCCACTTGTGACAATAGTGAATGAATATTCGCTATTATCTTCCGGCTTCTCCTCCTGGCCAATCAGGATGGATTGGGGTGGCTGGGAGGAGAAGCTGAGAAAGCTTTGGAGGCATGAGTGCGGGGGGGGGCATCGCTGTGAAGGGGTGAGTGCAGGGGGCGTCACCATGGAGGGGTAAGTGTGGGAGGACCTGGGAGGTCTTACTATGTTTGGGTTTTTTTTGTTTTTTTTTACTTTTTACATTTTTTTGGGGGGTCTTTGGTGAGATATCAGAGGTCTAACAGACCCCATATCTCTTATTTTGAGACAGAGAAAGGGACTGAAGATAGTCCCTTTCTCTGTAGCACTTTACATGAATGAATAAGGAATCTGTATAGAGATTGCATTTCTTCATAAAACTCACGGTTACAATGATCAGCTGTCAGTGGATATAGCAGCGATCGCTGCCTATATCCATTGTACAGGGGGGTTGGTAAACACATGTTTACCAAGCCCCAACTTCACCCCCATCCGCACCAATCCCCCATCCTCTGCCGTGATCCCAGCCTGACAGCTCAGTGCAGGAAGAAGATACAAGCATCGGGAGGGAAGGAGAGATGCTTTCAGAGCAGGGATGGATCAGGGGTGCGGGGGCAGTACAGGGGTGATCTGACCAGCGGGGGGACACATGTGGCTTGTTAATTGTTTGCTACTTGGAGGGAAAGGTGGTTTAAGACAATGATACTGTGAAACTGATGAGGTTGTGATAATAGAGAGGAAAGGGGTGTTGGTGAAGTTGTCTGGAGTACAGAGATGGGAGAGTACAAGGTCAAGGGTATTACCACTGGAGTGAGTGGAAGTGTGTGTCCATTGTGTTAGATCACAAGATGAAGTTAAGGTGAGAAGCTGAGATGTAGCCAGGCTGTTAACATTAACAAGGATGTTAAAGTTACTAACAATGAAATTGAGTATTTCAGAGGTGAGAAAGTACTGTAACCAGGCAGAGAAGTCATAAAAAAACAAGTGAAACTGGTCCAAGAGGCCAATAAATCACTGCAATCCTCAGAGAAATTGGAGAAAACAGACATTACAGTGCATCTCTAAGGAAGAGAGGGAGAGAGAGGGAGGAGTAGGAAAGAGGTGAAAGGTGCCCAGTGGGAATTCAATTCCACCTCCTTTTCATTCACAGGGTCTGGATGAGTGAATCCAGTGGGGGTCACCATGGGAGAGGGCAGCAGGAGAAGCCGAGTCAGAATCTTGAAGCTAGGTTTCAGTAAAGGTAAGTATGCTAAAGTAAAAAGGTAATGTACAGATGTGAGCTTGTTACAAAAAGAGCAGGCATTCCAGAGGGCACATCAGATAGGGGGGCTGGTTTTCAGAAGCAGGAGGATAGAGATTAAATTGATTGGATTGTGGCTGTTTTCAAAGGAGGAATGATGCCATATATAAGGGGAGCAGTTAGAAAATGAAGGGCCAGGATTAGGGGAAATATCCCCAGAGATTAGAAGAAGGAAGGTGGGGAAAGTAAGATGGGAGTAGGATGTATATGAGCACACAAATGTCACTGTCCTGTGTTTAGGTTAGCATGTGGGTTTAGTATTTGCAGGAGAAGATGGGTGCAGTAAAAGGGAGAGGATAGGAGTGAGGATGATATGTATAAACTGTGGGGTAGAGAGGAGGGGTAAAATAAGGACAATTTGAGGAGAGGGAACACTAATGTGAGAAGGAAGAGTAGTGGGAGTGTATTCGAGGTAAGAATGGGAATCAGACTTCATAGGAAATTAAATATTAAATGCTGGTTTGCGTGCTTTATTTCCAGAGTGGAGTATATCTTGTATTTTCATACTGCTTTAGTTATCCTGCTTTAGTTAAACTGCTGTGTTGAAACTGATACAACACTCGTTCAAGAAACATGTAGGCAAGAAACATGATGTCCGCGACTGATCCCTGTCTCCCTAATTGATCTAAATTTACAGATACTGTAGATGGGGCAGGAAAGCATTTGCCAATTGATCAATTAGGAACTGATACCAGATACTTGAATGGAAGAGGAAATTATCAAAAAACAGACCAGCCACAGACACAGGCCAAAGTCATAAAAGGCAATTTATTTTTTGCACTATAAAGGCAAAGGGAGGCAACGCTCTATCCTGGCCTAGGCCGACAAGGTCCAGGCCTAGGGCAGCACTTTGCAGGGGGGCAGCACGGAAAGAGTCCCCCGCCAGCTTGCACTACACTGTTAGTGTAGCGCCAGTCTTATGGGGCAGACTGAGCTGAGAAACAAATTAGTCTAGCGCCCCCATAACTGGCCGCATTGCTTCTGGTATGCGGGCGGCCGGCATTCCACAACTGTGGGGGAGCACCACTTCTAATTTTGACTGTCCTATCATCCTGGACCACAAACCTTCCTCACTGTACTATGTTTTCTGCTGCACTATTGGCATGGTTATATCTTCTTAGTCCTCTCCATAAAATTATCAGCAATTTGTGCTTAAAGTAGAACAATGGCAACACTTTTTTTTTCATTTTGGATAGAGTAAGTGAGGGTTATAGCCCCTGTCAGTTTATTTTTTACCATCCCTGTCCCATTACAGAGATTTCCCTTCACTTCCTGTCCCATAGCCAAACAGGAAGTGAGAGGAAATCTATGCAAATTAAGGGAATCCATTGCCCCCTAGGCCCTTTAGAACTAGTGTCCCCGCTCGAAAATTTCATGGCAGGTCTTAAACAGCAAGGGGTGTGGCCTTGACAGGAAGGGGTGGGTCATATTTAAATCAGGGGGTACACAAGTTTAGTCAGGCCTAGGGCAGCACAAAACCTACATACACTACTGAAGGGAGGTAAGAATCAATCACCAAAAATATAGACAGATTTAAAGGATATAGCGAGCATTAATTTACCAAAAAGGCATAGCAGTTTACATTATCAGTGATACTTGACAAGGGGATTGTAGCATGCCCTAGCATGCATGTGCGGTCTGGAATGTAGAAGACCACAAGGCCTGGACACCATTGGGTATCGCTCTTGATCAGAGACACATGCTGCACAATTAGCTCCAATTTGATGGGTGGTATTGAGGGTATATAAACTGCTTGTTCTGTATTCTTATGACTCATGGCAGCTATAAGGGCATACATTGATGGAAATCAGTGTTACATTTGGAAGATTGTTTAATGAAACCTTGCTGACTATCTGAACTTTGGGAGTAAGTAGAAGTTAGGTGGGGACAAGTAATTAGGGGAGTAATAATCAGTGGAATTTTAGTTTAAATCACTGAAATCAGAATGGGTGATCTTTACTGTTTACTGGGCTAAGCATATAATAAGAAGGGTGGGTATTCCAGAGTACAGTTGGGCTATATAGAATAGAGAGTCTTTAGCCACAAATGGGACTCTAGCCAAATAAAAGTACTATATATCCCCCCTGTCCCTGGTTGTATCTCCTCATTTTGAGACAAATAAATAATCTCAGATAGCTTTTGGAGGTTCCTCTTTAATTGAAATTTATACCTTGTATTTTAGTTCTAGGGTAGCAATTATTGTGTAACCGTGCGGTCTTGTTGCATTTTGGGAGGCCCACTGGTGGGCAGTGGATGTTTGTATGGTGGCCTAGGAGGGCGTTCGCTATGCAAACTGTTGTATATACACTGTAAGTAATATTTGATGAACATTCATTGAAATGTAAAAGTCTATGAATGATGTTTAAAAATGTTATTATTCCTTATTGTAGTGTGGTACAATATCCCTGATGAAGAATTCTGTACGTATTTAATATAAAACACATTCTTCTAGTAATAGGATTAGCTGTGAAATGTGTCAGACTCTGGTTGAACAGCAGGAACCTGTCTAGGTATACCACACAATGATTTGAACCTTGATCTCCAATACTGTATATAGTGATATAATTGTTTGAAACAATGGATTTTATATAAAGATTTATGCATTTTAATATTCGTAATAAAATCAATTATTATAAGCTTTTTTGTTTTTCTTAAAGAATTTTTCTAAGCAGGGGAATTGGCGCTGTCCAACTATATGTGTATAAGTGATGGTTCTTACAAAATTAAAAAAATATTGTGTAAACAGGTGTATCACAATTATTTATATCAAGAAAGTGTTATTGTGCATGTAAAAACGCTGAAATAACGCAAATGTGAATGGGCCACATATTGAGTGTAATAGGAAAAAAAGTGCAGAGTGCTCCTAAGATACATGCGAAAAACCCGTATCCAATAAATTAAGTAAGTGTAAAGAGTAATACCTATATATTAAAAGTGGCAGAGAAACAGAATCCAATATGTAAACAATAATGATAGTCTACATAAACAGTGATTTTAGGGAGAAAAATGTGGAAAAATAAAAATGGCAAATAAAAATAATTATAAAAATGTATAATAGATGTAAAAAACTGTAAAAAACTCCAGCCTGTGTGTATAAAAATCACAATTAAAGTATCAAAACAAGACAATTCATATGTGCATGAAAATCCAAACGAAAACAAATATTTGATTATTGATGTGTAAAAAAATTGAAAATTGAAAATGTCCACAAAGAAGTCCTAAAAGTGTGTCCTGCTGGTGGAGGGGAAGCGCAGTCACAGCCTTCAACAGTTAGTATCTCGTCCTTCCCTACACCCCCACTCGTGTTTGCACTCACCGGACTGCCTAACCCCTGCAGGGGTAAAAGGCATATGCAGACAATCCTGTGATGGCGATGGCAGAACCGGGAAGTGATCCTCCGTCCAGGGGTGCTTTATCCTTAAAGATGAACTTTATTAGTTGCAAACTACACAGCACAGCAATGATCAACTGTTGACATAGGCAATCCTGGAAAGTTGGAGATCTACCTTTTGTTGGGAAGAAATGGCTGCTACTTTCACCAGACTGCTTGTTTTTCTTGGTTTCCCCTTAAAATCCCATCAGAGGAATTTTGGTATATTTCAGAATTACCAAGAATTGGAGATGCAATGATAAAACAAATAGATAGTACATTTATAAAAAAATGGGTGAATGACAACACAATTCAATTTACGTTGAATAGGCACAAATAATGATGTAAATATATCCATATATATATATATATATATATATATATATATATATATATGCCATAATCAGTCCATCCACCATAGGTGAATGTGAATGGATCCTATAAATATAAGTGACTTGATAGCATAAATCCTGTGCATCATGACAATAAAGTACACCACTTCCACATAGATTGTGTGCTTACCGGATGGAAAGCTAAGGAGAGCTTGTGGCTATAGCCCAGCCCAGGTCTTTATTCAGGGAGTAATTGAGGTAACAGCTCATGGATAGTCTTCTTCCAATACAGAGGCAGGGCACCATTCACAATATGCTTGTATGGATGTAAATGGACTCTGTATTCAATGGTTGTGGATATCAAACCAACCAGAGTGACCCAAAAGAAAAAAGATTGCCATAGTGTAAAAAACCAACAATACCTTTATTAAAAGAGTGGCAATACACTTACACAAGGAGTATATATCCCTCCTAATGACGCGTTTCATCACAAGCTGACGTCATCATGTGGACCCAACTGTTCAATTGTGTCCTCAATGCTGAGAAATACAGGTAAATACTTTGTCATGCCATACCATCAAGAATGTAAAAAATTGCATCCCAAAATGTAAACCAAAACCTTTTGTTTGATATAGATCTTAAAGGAATACCTCATGTAAAAAAACAAACAACAAAGGAAGTGTGAGGTCCCACCAGATTTTAAGCGGGACTCCACACAAAAAAATGCATGAAGACCCCCTAAAATTCCATGGCAGACCCTTAATCCAAGCATGATGCCTGGTGGCAAGAAATGAGTGGGACAAGTTTGTGCCCCCCCTGAACTATTCCAGGCCACAAGCCCTCAACATGTTGATGAGAACAAGGGCCTTTTCCACACAACCCTGGCCAGTGTTTTTGGGGGTCCAAAAAGCCCCCTCAATAAGAAGGGGGCCACAAACACCACCCCTACTCATTCACACACACAAAAAAACTAGAAATAAAGCCATCCAAACATTTCAGTACTTTAATAATAAACTTAAATCCAAAAAAAGTCCCTTGTTGTAAATACAGCATCAATCATGATGCCTGCTGCCTGCCAACTCATTGAGAAAAAAAACTTGTCCGAATGCTCACAACTGATACAGATGGTACTCATAGCTGAATGGCAGTAGCTATATAAAGGCAGGGACAGGGATGGTGGTCATATTATTGGTCAAATATGGCCATGGCTATGGTCACATTTGGGCAGTGATGTCACTGCTATCCCCATCCCTTTTTCTTAAGTGGTGGAAATTCCTTGTGACATCAGTGGTTCCTGGGAATAGTGACAGTGGGAATCAGAAATATCACTTCTATATATTAGTTTTGGCCCTGCCGAACAGCTGGGCAAACGGGCAAAACTTTAGACTGAACTGTCGACTCATCACTAACAATAACCACAAATAACAATATGTACTTTTGTGCATGACATAATTTTCTAATTTCAAGGTCAGTGAAAGTCTTTGTATACTAATCTAAAGAAAACACTCTAATATGTGGATGGGAACTCATTAACTAGAATGCTAATTTAAGCAATTTAAATATATTAGGGTGTACCTAAACCTAAAAACAAAAATGATATATATTGTAGGCCACCAGCCCTTGGACTAGTTGGCTGTATCTGTTTATTTATTCAGGCTTATTTTCCTGTATTTTGGACTGGTAACCTCCCCCCTCCGTGTCTTTGTTCATTCCTCTACTATATCCATGGAGGAAACACAACACAACAAAAGACTGTGCTTCAAACGTGTCTGCCCTTGTTTATCTCCATTACATGAGCGTCTGAGCGCTTAGTCAAATGATGACACTATGGGGGTCATTTACTATAGTTCCGCGGCACTAATTCGAGCAAATTTGCTTGAATTAGCACTAATTAGCACAAATTTGCTTGAATTAGCACTAAGTAGCACAAATTTGCGTGAATTAGTGCTAAAACAGAATACACTATAGTGCTGGTGAGAAAATACTCCCAAAATCGAATTTACTATAGTTCCCTGAAACTAAATAGCGCCCAAATCCTTACTCTACTAAAAGCTGGACAATTGCACATGGAAAAAACGTTTAGAGCATGATATAATTGCCTAAATAGTACTGAAATATGTGGTATATTATTTAAAGATAATCTGCTTTTAAACTGTGTGAAAAAGTGATTTCTACACTGAAATATCTTTAAAAGTCTGAGAAGAGATAAATTATAATAACTAGGTGCCAACACAACTGAGCATGCTCAGACCTGCAAATAGCTCTCATTTTAGCTCCAGTGTCTTTTTTACCAGGCGCTATAGTAAATACCAAAATTAGCACTTGGCTAAAATGTGTTTTTGAGAATGAAAATCAGCGCTATTATGCAAGTTTCAGCCATTGATTCTAATGGTACAATAAATAAATACTTTTAATGTTGAAATGAAATGTATCTTTCTCTGAAATAAATGTTCCTTGCAACATTGTTGCTGCTTCTATTTTGTTTTTTCTCTTCTATTTTGTTTTTAAGAAAGCTAGAATGTGGAATGTTTTGATGTTTTGGTAAAATATATTTTTCTCTGTCACTTTCAAACTGCTGAAAGCATGTTTTTAAAGCTGAAACTGGCGCTTAGAAACGCCCGTTTTGCTGTGTTTGCATGCCGCGTTTATCAGCATTTAGCTGCGTTTTACCGCATTTGTGTCTAGAAGCGTTTAGTTAAGATAACATCAAGACCCTCCCCAAGCTCAAAAAACAGTATTATTTAACTCTTTCAGCCATTTTGTGAGACCAGAGTGAGTAGCAGCAGCTGAGAGAGCAGCAGTGTACTTGTATTTAGCATGTCACTTGCCACGTCACATGCCACAAGTTGGGGATTGTCATTTGCCATGTCACCTGCCACAAAGTGCAGATTGTCATTTGCCACATCACCTGCCACAGGTTGTGGATTGTCCACTTGCCACGTCACTTGCCACGTCACCTGCCACATCACTTGCCACGTCATCTGCCACAAGTTGTGGATTGTCCACTTGCCACATCACTTGCTATGTCACCTGCCACGTCACTTGCCACGTCACCTGTCACAAGTTGTGGATTGTCCACCTGCCATGTCACTTGCCACAAGTTGTAGATTGTCCACTTGCCACATCACTTGTCATGTCACTTGCCACGTCACCTGCCACAAGTTGTGGATTGTCCACTTGCCACATCACCTGCCACATCACTTGCCATGTCATCTGCCACAAGTTGTGGATTGTCCACTTGCCACATCACTTGCCACGTCACCTGCCACGTCGCTTGCCACGTCACCTGTCACAAGTTGTGGTTTGTCCACTTGCCATGTCACTTGCCAGGTCACCTGCCACATCACTTGCCACAAGTTGTAGATTGTTCACTTGCCACGTCACCTGCCACAAGTTGTGGATTGATATGGTACAATATACATGTCTGCCCCATATGACGGTAAGCGGGGATATAAGGTTTTATATTCTATACATTGCTTGGAACAACCCTCCAGTTCATAATGATTTAACCCGACAGAAAAAGTCTTTAATATATGCAAAAGAAATCCACCCATGGGAGGAGCAATGTCGGAACTTAGTATGCCCGCTTGCCTACAAATAAAAGAGTATGAAGTAAGCTAGCTACGCCTTTGACAACGTCGATGACGAAATGCGTAAGGCGGAGCTACGCAATTACGTCACACGCGGAAGTCGGAGAGAGTGTGGAACGCAGCTGAGGCGCACGCCGCTCAGCTGGTGGTTCTGGGATCCATGAGCTCTCTCCGTGCATGCTATTCATACGCAGTGTGATCTTTTGGGTTCCTTTTTGAAGAGCCTGGACTTTTAAGTTATTATTATTTTTTATCATTTAACCTGATGTTTGGGTTAAACTAATGTTTTAAATAAAGCAATTTTAAACGTATTACACTACGGGAGCCCTGTTTCTTTCCTATGTGGATGACCATATTACGGACGGATTATTACATATGGAGCGGTAGAACCCAGGAACAGCCCTATTGGGATCTAGGACGCTACTCCACGGCCTGGTACTACATGCCTACTACCCCTGCAGGGGTGCAGGGAGCTGGTGAGTGGGGACCCTTGAGGGGGAGCACCGCAAGTCACTGGATATCAACTATATTTTCTCACGAAAGTCACTAACCTTAAGAACATTGCCGGAACACTATATCACCATTTTTTGCTGGAACTCTATATATACTTATATCTTATATAATTTTTATATGTGTGTTTTTCAGAATTTTTCACATTTTTTGGAATTTATTCATTTTTAATTATTCACAATTTTATGTTTCTAATATATGGTGCACTAATCTGAGATTTAATACCCCCCTCTCTGGTTAAAGGTGAGAGGGGTTCAACATAAGGTTTGGGTTTATGAGGTATCATTTTGTATGTAATGAGTTTTGGTACCACACCACCTGCGGAGGGGATTTCTATTGGCTAAATCCTTTTTATACAACAGGTGGAGGTGGGTGTTATATACTTGCTTTAAATATATACTGTATTAATTTGGAAGGTACACATACCTTAGCTATATATATGAGCATCTCCTTGGCTTATACACACTAGCATGGTCTATATATTGGTCTCTAGGAGCACTATTACTTACTGTAGGACTTCACTGCTGAGTGTTTTTTTATTTCATTTTTTTTTACACATACTAGCACAGTATTATATTCACTACAATAGGTACCCCAATATAGGTAGCGCCACTACCCCTAACCCTAATTTTTTACAGGTTGTGGGTTGTCCACTTGCCACGTCATCTGCCACAAGTTGTGGATTGTCCACTTGCCACGTCACTTGCCACGTCACCTGCCACATCACTTGCCACGTCATCTGCCACAAGTTGTGGATTGTCCACTTGCCACATCACTTGCCACGTCACCTGCCATGTCACTTGCCACATCACTTGCCACGTCACCTGTCACAAGCTGTGGATTGTCCACTTGCCATGTCACTTGCCACGTCACCGTCCATGTCACTTGCCACAAGTTGTAGATTGCCACTTGCCACATCACTTGCCATGTCACTTGCCACGTCACCTGCCACAAGTTGTGGATTGTCCACTTGCCACATCACCTGCCACATCACTTGCCATGTCATCTGCCACAAGTTGTGGATTGTCCACTTGCCGTATCACTTGCCACGTCACCTGCCACGTCGCTTGCCACGTCACCTGTCACAAGTTGTGGATTGTCCACTTGCCATGTCACTTGCCAGGTCACCTGCCACGTCACTTGCCACAAGTTGTAGATTGTACACTTGCCATGTCACCTGCCACAAGTTGTGGATTGTCCACTTGCCACATCACCTGCCACATTACTAGCCACGTCACCTGCCACAAGTTGGATTGTCATTTGCCACGTCACCTGCCACAAGTTGTGTATTGTCCACTTGCCACGTCACCTGCCACAAGTTGTGGATTGTCCACTTGCCACATCACCTGCCACAAGTTGTGGATTGTCCACTTGCCACATCACTTGCCACGGCACTTGCTACGTCACCTGCCACGTCACTTGCCACAAGTTGTGGATTGTCCACTTGCCACATCACTTGCCACATCACATGCCACATCACTTGCCATGTCACCTGCCACAAGTTGTGATTGTCCACTTGCCACGTCACTTGCCACATCACTTGCCACGTCACCTGCCACGTCACTTGCCACAAGTTGTGGATTGTCCACTTGCTACGTCACTTGCCACGTCACCTGCCACAAGTTGTGAATTGTCATTTGCCACGTCACCTGCCACAAGTTGTGTATTCTCCACTTGCCACGTCACCTGTCACAAGTTGTGGATTGTCCACTTGCCACGTCACCTGCCTCAAGTTGCTTGTTCAAATCTAACAACATATGGGTCAAATTCCAATTATACTTCAGATAACAGCAATGCTAGTGGTGTATTGGATTGGATCAAGGGCTCATTAGGGTATATAAATGGTCTATGAATCCATGAAAAGCAATTACAATTGTTTAAAATATTTTTTTAATGGTTTTTCATCATTTGTCATCATTTTTGAGATTTTTAATGTAAAAAAATAAGGCACCTTTAAAAACGCTTATAAACGCAAACGCGGCTAAATGCAGTACCCGCATTTAGCCGCGTTAGGCGTCTGAAACGTAGAAAACTTTTGCGTCTGAACCCATTTTTTTGCTTCTGGAAAAACGAGGTTAAACGCAACTGCCTAAAAATGCTAAAAAACCAGACTGTGTACATGGACACATAGGATAACATTGAATAAGTTCAGGGGCAGAAAAAAGTGTCCAACTGCCTCTGAATGCATGGTGTCTCGTGTGCATGGGGCCAAACTCACACAGGTGTGTTTACAAAGCACAAACAATACCATTGTTGATGAAAATTTAAAATGAGTCACAATTTTTGTGCTTTTTATATTTTCCAAATATTTATAATTTGAGCCCAAAAAAGTGATATGTGTACCAACATCAGAAATCAAAATGTAATTCCCAAAAATTTGAGGATAATATCACTATTCACTACTAATATCACTATTCTACACTCATCCACAAAGAATCACCAAATATCACAGAATAAATCAAGAAGAATAACTCTTGAGTAATGTAATTCCATCACCTGTCCAAAGAAATGCAGTATTTATGTGTAGGATGGTCTCAAACGTGTCAGCTCTGTGGCTTAGAGGTTAGTACTTCAGCTGAGGTTCTGGGTTTGATTCCCAAACATGCTCTCTCATGTAGAGAAGTTGTCTCATCTCCCAGCTCCTAAAACCACGTCTAAATGTAATATTTATGTGTAGGAGGGTTCCACCACCATTGTAAATCTTGCCAGATAAACTATCTAGCCAAAAATATTGGGACACCTGCCTTTACACACATGACCTTTAATGGCAGCCCAGTCTTAGTCCGTAGGGTTAAAATTTGATTTGGCCCACCCTTTGCAGCTAGAACAGCTTCTGGAAGGCTGTCCACAAGGTTTAGTGTGTCTATGGCAATGTTTGCCCATTCTTTCAGAAGTGCATTTGTGAGGCCAGGCACTGATGTTGGATGAGGTCAGGACTCTGTGCAGGCCAGTCAAGTTCCTCCACCCCAAACTCACTCATCCATGTCTTTGTGGACCTTGGAACATGTTGGAACACGAAGGGGTCATCCCCAAACTGTTCCCACAAAGTTGGGAGCATTAAATTGTCCAAAATGTCTTGGTATGATGATGCCTTAAGAGTTCCCTTCACTGGAACTAGGGGGTCAAGCCCAACCCTTGAAAAACAACCACACACTATAATCCCCCTCCACCAAATGATTTGGACCAGTTCACAAAGCAAGGTCCATAAAGACATAGATGAGTGAGTTTGGGGTGGAGGAACTTGACTGGCCTGGACAGAGTCCTGACCTCAACACAGCAGAACACCTTGGGGATGAATTAGAGTGGAGACCGTAAGCCAGGCCTTCTCATCCAACATCAGTGCCTGACCTCACAAATGTACTTGGAAGAATAGTCAAACACTCCCATAGACACACTCCTAAACCTTGTGGACAGCCTTCCCAGAAGAGTTGAAGCTGTTGTAGCTGCAAAGGGTGGGCCAATTCAATATTGAACCCTACGGACTAAGACTGGGATGCCATTACAGTTCATGTGCGTTTAAAGGCAGGCGTTCCAATACTTAAGCCAATATATTGTATATTGCTTGTGACACTGGGCATGGCTATGGACTTAGGGCTGGTTCACACCACAGAGATACACACAACATATGTGAGGGTGCCTGCTGTCTAAATGGGTAGCAATTCTGTCTAGCAGCACAGGGGTTGCTGGTTCCATTCCCCAACATCCTAATACTTGTGTTGAAATTTATATGTTCTCCCTGTGTGGGTTTCTCACCACAATCCAAAGACATGTTGGCATTATATTTGGCTCCTGTCAAAATAGTCTCTAATGTAAGAAAGTTAATTTTGGACTTTAGATTGGAAGCTCATTGCAGCCAGGGACTGATGTTAATAGGGGTTATTTACAAAAGACAAATCCACTTTACACTACAAGTGCAAGCTACAAGTGCACTTGAAATTGCACTGAAAGTGCACTTGGAAGTGCAGTCACTGTAGATCTGAGGGGAAGATCTGAAATGAGGGGATTTTATCATCCAATCATGTGCAAGCTAAAATGCTGTTTTTTTATCTTCCTTGCATGTCCTCCTCGGATCTACAGTGACTGCACTTCCAAGTGCACTTTCAGTACATTTTCAAGTGCACTTTGCAGTAGTGCAAAGTGGATTTGCCTTTCGTAAATAACCCCCAATGCTTGTTAGCACTAATCATGCCCAGGGACTTGGACATTAAAAATTGTAGAGTTTACACTGCACAGGTACATTTGCTTAGAAAACTGTTGCTTTGTTTATGTGCGTGCAAATACACTTCGATCTTTGGCCTGTAGTTGGAGATTTGATGCACATAGCCAAGGGCTAACACAGTTGCAAATACTATTATGTGTTCCTGCTCATCAGGTGCAATCACTTTAGACATACATGAAGAGACAGATTGAAAGATACTGGTGGGCGTGTACTTCTATTGGGCGTGTGTCAGTGTGCTAACAATACAACCTACCTTATATAAAGGGCTGCAGTAGGGGGTTTGTAGGTTCGTTTGGCCTGAGAAGGTCAGGTTTTTTGTTGTGATTTGTGGGGGAGAAGGAATGATATTGTGCAGATTGACCAATGTCCAACTAGGGTTGTTTGCTGAAATCCTAAAATCCTTTTCCATCAAAAGTGGCTTTTTGTGGCCATGCTGTCAATGTTGTGTGTGTATTGTTGCTGTCTGACCATGTAAACATGGTTTGGGAGAATGTGCTGACCACTCTTTGATCTCATTGCTTAATCATGTACACAAAAATGCAGCTTCCAGCAGAACATAGTCACCAATGTATGTATGGATTTGTGGGGTGGTGGAGGGTGTTATGTTTTGAATAAGTGCCTTTTTTAATATTATGTTGGAATGCTTTGTAAGAATAATGACTGTTAAGTATGTTTCTATAATCTTGCAGATAAAAATGATGTGTTGCCCGTTATACAATGAAAGTAAAGCTGTGTCCACTCTAAGGTTTAGACAAATTTTAGATTGTTAGCTCCTATGAGCAGGGCCCTTAAAATCCAATTGCTAAATGTTTTGCTAAATGTAGCACCATATATCCTGTAGAATATTATTTTTTTTGCTAGTAAATGAATGTACATAATTTTTGTTTCTGCTGGCAAAATAAAAGTGCATTGTTGAGCTTGTTTGTGCTGGTTATTTTTTTCTCTTTTCTTTCTTTTAATTAGTTTTGGAGGTGGTGGTTTTGGGGAAGTGCAATATCTTTTTATATCTTATAATTTCTATATGTATTTGTGCACCAAAAAACTAGTCTCTTCGCCCTGGTTACCAGTGATGCTACTCTGAAATCGGGCTACTTCACTTGAAGTACTGTAGCCCGATTTTCAAAGTAGCAAGGTCAGCGTGATTTCAGGTGCTACTTGATAGACATCTGTGTAGCTTCATACAGATTTCTATTGAAGTCACACCTGAAATCAGCAAAAGTAGTGCAGGAACTACTTTTACAAATCGGTGTTGCATCGATTGGAACCAGTGGCGTAGCGTGGGGGGTGCAGGGGGTGCCGTGGCCCCGGGCGCGATATTTAGGGGGGCGCCAGTATGTGTCACTGGCTGCCTCCTCCTAATTTCTAATTTTGTGTCCCCGGGCTCCGGCCGCCATGTTAAGTGTCTGGCGCCCTGTGATTGGGTGTATGGGGGTCATGTGAGGCGTAGGGCTGGCCTGTCCTCGATCGCTCCTGAAGTCCCGCCTCCGCACATGACCCCCATACGCCCAATCACAGGGCGCTGGATACTGAACATGGCAGCAAGCAGAGCGCAGGGGAGAGAAGAAAGTGAGCCGCCGCTGTGTTCTCCTCCTCATCCGGATCGATGCAGCCAGGATAAGAAGGTGAGTGAGAGTCATGTTACTGGGAGGGGGAGGGAGGGGGGCGAGAGAGAGAGACTGTAGGCAGGACAATGTAGTGTAGTATAGTATGGAGGTCAGTGTAGTGGTCACTATGGGGGGCAGTGTAGTGGACAGTATAGTGTAGTATAGTGGTCAGTATAGTGGTTAGTATAGTATAGTGGTCAGTATAGTGTAGTTTAGTATAGAGGTCAGTGTAGTGGACAGTGTAGTATAGTGGTCAGTGTAGTATGGTGGTCAGTGTAGTATAGTGTAGTATGGTGGTCAGTGTAGTATAGTGGACAGTGTAGTATGGTGGTCAGTGTAGTATGGTGGACAGTGTAGTATAGCGGTCAGTGTAGTGTAGCGGTCAGTGTAGTGTAGTGGACAGTGTAGTATAGTGGTCAGTGTAGTATGGTGGTCAGTATAGTGTAGTATAATGGACAGTGTAGTATGGTGGACAGTGTAGTATGGTGGTCAGTGTAGTATAGTGGACAGTGTAGTATGGTGGTCAGTGTAGTATGGTGGACAGTGTAGTATGGTGGTCAGTGTAGTATAGTGGTCAGTGTAGTATAGTGGTCAGTGTAGTATAGTGGTCAGTGTAGTGTAGTGGACAGTGTAGTATAGTGGTCAGTGTAGTATGGTGGTCAGTATAGTGTAGTATAGTGGACAGTGTAGTATAATGGACAGTGTAGTATGGTGGTCAGTGTAGTGTAGTGGTTAGTGTAGTGGACAGTGTAGTATAGTGTACAGTGTAGTATGGTGGTCAGTGTAGTATAGTGGTCAGTGTAGTATGGTGGTCAGTGTAGTATGGTGGACAGTGTAGTATGGTGGACAGTGTAGTATAGCGGTCAGTGTAGTATAGCGGTCAGTGTAGTATAGCGGTCAGTGTAGTGTAGTGGTCAGTGTAGTATGGTGGTCAGTATAGTGTAGTACAGTGGACAGTGTAGTACAGTGGACAGTGTAGTATGGTGGTCAGTGTAGTATAGTGGACAGTGTAGTATGGTGGTCAGTGTAGTGTAGTATAGTGGTCAGTGTAGTGGACAGTGTAGTATAGTGGACAGTGTAGTATGGTGGTCAGTGTAGTATAGTGGACAGTGTAGTATGGTGGTCAGTGTAGTGTAGTATAGTGGTCAGTGTAGTGGTTAGTGTAGTATGGTGGTCAGTGTAGTATAGTGGACAGTGTAGTATGGTGGTCAGTGTAGTGTAGTATAGTGGTCAGTGTAGTGGTTAGTGTAGTGGATAGTGTAGTATAGTGGTCAGTGTAGTATGGTGGTCAGTGTAGTATAGTGGTCAGTGTAGTATGGTGGTCAGTGTAGTATAGTGGACAGTGTAGTATGGTGGTCAGTGTAGTATAGTGGACAGTGTAGTATAGTGGTCAGTGTAGTAGAGGCGGTCAGTGTAGTGTAGTGGACAGTGTAGTATAGTGGTCAGTGTAGTATGGTGGTCAGTATAGTGTAGTATAGTGGTCAGTGTAGTATGGTGGTCAGTGTAGTATGGT
This sequence comes from Aquarana catesbeiana, assembly GCF_042186555.1. Classification (NCBI taxonomy): domain Eukaryota; kingdom Metazoa; phylum Chordata; class Amphibia; order Anura; family Ranidae; genus Aquarana; species Aquarana catesbeiana. The sequence continues at coordinate 179,592,056 of NC_133324.1, read as the reverse complement.
GGTCAGTATAGTGTAGTATAGTGGACAGTGTAGTATGGTGGTCAGTATAGTGGACAGTGTAGTATAGTGGTCAGTGTAGTATAGTGGACAGTGTAGTATAGCGGTCAGTGTAGTGTAGTGGACAGTGTAGTATGGTGTTCAGTATAGTGTAGTATAGTGGACAGTGTAGTATGGTGGTCAGTGTAGTATGATGGTCAGTGTAGTATAGTGGACAGTGTAGTATGGTGGTCAGTGTAGTGTAGTATAGTGGTCAGTGTAGTGGTTAGTGTAGTGGATAGTGTAGTGTAGTATAGTGGACAGTGTAGTATGGTGGTCAGTGTAGTATAGTGGACAGTGTAGTATGGTGGTCAGTGTAGTGTAGTATAGTGGTTAGTGTAGTGGACAGTGTAGTATAGTGGTCAGTGTAGTATGGTGGTCAGTGTAGTATAGTGGTCAGTGTAGTATAGTGGTCAGTGTAGTATGGTGGTCAGTGTAGTATGGTGGTCAGTGTAGTATAGTGGACAGTGTAGTATAGTGGTCAGTGTAGTATGGTGGACAGTGTAGTATGGTGGTCAGTGTAGTATAGTGGTCAGTGTAGTATAGCGGTCAGTGTAGTGTAGTGGACAGTGTAGTGGACAGTGTAGTGTAGTGGTCAGTGTAGTATGGTGGTCAGTATAGTGTAGTATAGTGGACAGTGTAGTATAATGGACAGTGTAGTATGGTGGTCAGTGTAGTGTAGTGGTTAGTGTAGTGGACAGTGTAGTATAGTGGACAGTGTAGTATGGTGGACAGTGTAGTATGGTGGTCAGTGTAGTATAGTGGTCAGTGTAGTATGGTGGTCAGTGTAGTATGGTGGACAGTGTAGTATAGCGGTCAGTGTAGTATAGCGGTCAGTGTAGTGTAGTGGTCAGTGTAGTATGGTGGTCAGTATAGTGTAGTATAGTGGACAGTGTAGTACAGTGGACAGTGTAGTATGGTGGTCAGTGTAGTATAGTGGACAGTGTAGTATGGTGGTCAGTGTAGTGTAGTATAGTGGTCAGTGTAGTGGACAGTGTAGTATAGTGGACAGTGTAGTATAGTGGACAGTGTAGTATGGTGGTCAGTGTAGTATAGTGGACAGTGTAGTATGGTGGTCAGTGTAGTGTAGTATAGTGGTCAGTGTAGTGGTTAGTGTAGTGGACAGTGTAGTATAGTGGACAGTGTAGTATGGTGGTCAGTGTAGTATAGTGGACAGTGTAGTATGGTGGTCAGTGTAGTGTAGTATAGTGGTCAGTGTAGTGGTTAGTGTAGTGGACAGTGTAGTATAGTGGTCAGTGTAGTATGGTGGTCAGTGTAGTATAGTGGTCAGTGTAGTATAGTGGTCAGTGTAGTATGGTGGTCAGTGTAGTATGGTGGTCAGTGTAGTATAGTGGACAGTGTAGTATAGTGGTCAGTGTAGTATAGCGGTCAGTGTAGTATAGCGGTCAGTGTAGTGTAGTGGACAGTGTAGTATAGTGGTCAGTGTAGTATGGTGGTCAGTATAGTGTAGTATAGTGGTCAGTGTAGTATAGTGGTCAGTGTAGTATGGTGGTCAGTGTAGTATGGTGGTCAGTATAGTGTAGTATAGTGGACAGTGTAGTATGGTGGTCAGTATAGTGTAGTATAGTGGTCAGTGTAGTATAGTGGACAGTGTAGTATAGCGGTCAGTGTAGTATAGCGGTCAGTGTAGTATAGCGGTCAGTGTAGTGTAGTGGACAGTGTAGTATGGTGGTCAGTATAGTGTAGTATAGTGGACAGTGTAGTATGGTGGTCAGTGTAGTATGGTGGTCAGTGTAGTATAGTGGACAGTGTAGTATGGTGGTCAGTGTAGTGTAGTATAGTGGTCAGTGTAGTGGTTAGTGTAGTGGATAGTGTAGTGTAGTATAGTGGACAGTGTAGTATGGTGGTCAGTGTGGTATAGTGGACAGTGTAGTATGGTGGTCAGTGTAGTGTAGTATAGTGGTCAGTGTAGTGGTTAGTGTAGTGGACAGTGTAGTATAGTGGTCAGTGTAGTATGGTGGTCAGTGTAGTATAGTGGTCAGTGTAGTATGGTGGTCAGTGTAGTATGGTGGTCAGTGTAGTATGGTGGTCAGTGTAATATAGTGGTCAGTGTAGTATAGTGGACAGTGTAGTATAGTGGTCAGTGTAGTATAGCGGTCAGTGTAGTATAGCAGTCAGTGTAGTGTAGTGGACAGTGTAGTATAGTGGTCAGTGTAGTATGGTGGTCAGTATAGTGTAGTATAGTGGACAGTGTAGTATAGTGGTCAGTGTAGTATAGTGGTCAGTGTAGTATGGTGGTCAGTATAGTGTAGTATAGTGGACAGTGTAGTATGGTGGTCAGTATAGTGTAGTATAGTGGACAGTGTAGTATAGTGGTCAGTGTAGTATAGTGGACAGTGTAGTATAGTGGTCAGTGTAGTATGGTGGTCAGTATAGTGTAGTATAGTGGACAATGTAGTATGGTGGACAGTGTAGTATAGTGGACAGTGTAGTATAGTGGACAATGTAGTATGGTGGACAGTGTAGTATAGTGGACAGTGTAGTATAGTGGACAGTGTAGTATGGTGGTCAGTGTAGTATGGTGGTCAGTGTAGTATAGTGGACAGTGTAGTATGGTGGTCAGTGTAGTATGGTGGTCAGTATAGTGTAGTATATTGGACAGTGTAGTATGGTGGTCAGTGTAGTATGGTGGTCAGTATAGTGTAGTATGGTGGTCAGTGTAGTATGGTGGTCAGTGTAGTATAGTGGACAGTGTAGTATAGTGGTCAGTGTAGTATGGTGGTCAGTATAATGTAGTATAGTGGACAGTGTAGTATGGTGGTAAGTATAGTGTAGTATAGTGGACAGTGTAGTATAGTGGTCAGTGTAGTATGGTGGTCAGTATAGTGTAGTATAGTGGACAGTGTAGTATGGTGGTCAGTATAGTGTAGTATAGTGGACAGTGTAGTATGGTGGTCAGTGTAGTATGGTGGTGAAGTGTAGTGTAGTATAGTGGTCAGTGTAATGTAGTATAGTGGACAGTGTAGTGTAGTATAGTGGTCAGTATAGTGGACAGTGTAGTATGGTGGTCAGTATAGTGTAGTATAGTGGTCAGTGTAGTATGGTGGTCAAGTGTAGTATAGTATAGTGGTCAGTGTAATGTAGTATAGTGGACAGTGTAGTGTAGTATAGTGGTCAGTATAGTGGACAGTGTAGTATGGTGGTCAGTGTAGTGGTAAGTGTAATATAGTGGACAGTATAGTATAGTGGTCAGTATAGTGGTCAGTATAGTATAGTGGTCAGTGTAGTGGTCAGTATAGTATAGTGGTCAGTGTAGTAGACAATGTAGTGTAGTGGACAGTGTAGTTCTCAGTGTAGTGGTCAGTATAGGAATCAGGTAGGTCAGTACTATTGTATTTGAAGGGACTCAGGGATAGCTAAAAGTCCGCAGGTGGGGGGGGGCGCAAATTACTTGCCTTGCCCCGGGTGCTGACAACCCACGCTACGCCACTGATTGGAACAGTGCCATTTCCGCTAATAGGCTGTGACTTGTCATACAATTTGATTTCTCAAATCACTCTAATGTAAACCTAGGCTTTAGCACACCTGCAAGTAAGTGATAAAGGTGGAATCTTTATATGTAACAGCTGTGGAGAATTGCAGGTAATGAATTCAGCTGGTGGATAGGCAGTGTTTGAATGTGTCAGCTCTTGTTCACTTTGGTGCGATATGACTCCGGGTGACGTTTATCGGATGGCCACAGAAGACCGCCACAGAAGAAGAATGGCTTTTTTTTTTATTAGCGGGTAACCGGCTGCGCAGTAGAACACATTGCTCTGAAGAAATCCGGTCTACGGATGAAACGCATCAGCATGACGCCACCACGCTGCCCTTAGCGTACCTGCTGACAAACAGACCCACCTACCAGCCTTGATCACGCCGATCACAACGACCCGCGAGACCAGCGTTTGCTTGAATCCTGCCACAGCGGCTAGCCGGAAGAGAGGAGGAGGGGTGGATTGTTGCCTCAACTGCTCGGACTCTATCTGCATTACTTACGTGAGTTTACTCACTCTTACCGCTTATCCGCTACTCACGATTGAGGCACCCCTTGGATGACCCCCTATTGGACTGGACCACCTATGAAAAGGAATTCCTCATACAGGAGATGGTGACAGCTGCAAAACAACACCGGGTGAGATCCTCCTTTACTGTATCCCTGATTCGGGACTGTCACTTTAGTTTCTCACCGCATGTGATAATTGGCTTCCGTTCCACAGTGTCAGCTCACCACTAATCCTAACTCTCCAACTCCAGCTGCCTGTTAGTCCAATCCACACCTTCTGGTCTGCAGCCTTGTGAGCCATCCCTGGCCTAGAGAGGCTCCGACCTGTCAGCCCACATATACTCACATCCAGCAGCGGCCCTGGCCTCATCCATCCATTCCTTCCCGGACCTTTCCACAAAGGCCCCCCGACATCATTGTCCCCCCTCCTAACGGCTAATCGTGTTTTTTACACCATTATTCAGTGCTGATCAAGTTCTGTTGTCACTACAACCCATACATCCACTTAATCATTTGTTATCCTTCTTCCATGCTATTTGGACTTCCAGTAATGCTTTGCATATATGTTTTATGCCTTGACATCATGGTTGTTTATTTATTTATTTATAGTGAATGACTTGCATAATCTATCATGAGTGGTTGTTTGTGACCGGTGGTTGTCTGTGTCCGCACATGACTGTTAGGTCTTTTTAATGGTGATGGTACCTGAATTATCAGGATATTCTCTGGATTAGTATATATTGTGAGTCTTTTTTCATTAAATAGTATTTAAATTTACATTGACTCCTGCCTGTTCCCTACCTATGAATTCACTTTCCCTCCCCCTTTTTTTGGTAGACGTTTATCGGATGGCCACAGAAGACCACCACAGAAGAAGAATGGCTTTTTTTTTTATTAGCGGGTAACCGGCTGCGCAGTAGAACACATTAGCGAGAGAAGACGGCGGCGGTAGGAGAAACAGCACGGGGAGAAGAAACATCAAACAATAGTAAATGTATTTTCTATGTATAATTGTGCTACGCCCAATGGGCTAGTGGTCAGCACCTCTACCTTGAAAAACTCAGGCTTTGAAGAACTCATGGGTTCAAATCCCACAGAGAGATACTAATAGATTGACTTGGTGAAAAAAAAGGCAAATGACTATTAGCCAAAGCAGCATATGCTGAAAATAGGTGAATGCCAATGCACATTCATTTGGCTGATTCTATTATATTAACTCTTCAAATGCAATGATATGTAAGTATTCAGTACTATTATGGTGTGAAATTCCAAACACCACACACTAGCTAACGGGCAGATTACTTTTTTTGTTTATTTTAATTTGCTTGTGCACTGTACCATGAGTGCTGTGGAGACATCTGACTAATTGCCATTGTGCTAAGTACGAGTCCTGCATAATAGTGTAGTACTATGAACATAAATAATTACTGCTTTATAGTCACCTAAATTAAAAAATAAATAACAACATACAACAAATGTAACAAGGTAACCTAAATGTTTAATACATGTAACTTTACAGAATAGCAGACATTACTATGTAATAATCATTCATAACTGCAATCGTTAGCAAAAGAAGGAAAAAAACTAGGAATACTAATTGAAATATACATCAAAAGATGCACACGAGGTAGAGCACATCTCACATAAAAATGTTTCTTTCACATACATGGATCATGGTTACAGCGCAGTGCTATATAACAACTTAGTAGGAATTGGCATTTGCATATACGCAAAAGCGCTAATTAGCGCTGATTTACAATTTACTAACGTATGTTCACCGCTAATAGCGCTCATTTTCATTCGCACATTCACCTGTTGAAATTGTATTTGGCTAAAATGGGCGCTATTATTTGCCATAGTGCCCAGTACTTCCTGGCGTTATAGTAAATGACCCCCTATATCTCTCACCACTTCTTCAGGGTCTTGTGATGATACTCTTTTACTTTACTTCCACTTAAAATGCCCAAAAATGATATCTCCCAATTTTTCCTAAAATTTAAAGTAAGTGAAAACTATCAGTTTTGATCATCTTTACTCCTGACCTTGAGTACTGAAAATTGAAGTTGCTTTGCTCTCATTCTAATTTCAAAGTTTAACCACTTAAGGACCAGCCTCGTTTTGGATTTTAGGTGTTTTTCATGTTTAAAACAGGTTTTTCTGCTAGAAGATTACTTAGAACCCCCAAACATTATATATAGTTTTTCTTCTAACACCCTAGAGAATAAAATGGCAGTCATTGTAATACTTTTTTTTTGCACCGTATTTGTGCAGCGGTCTTAAAAGCGCACTTTTTTTGGAAAAAATTCACTTTTTTGAATAAAAAAATAAGACAACAGTAAAGTTAGCCCAATTTTTTTTTATATTGTGAAATATAATGTTACGCCAAGTAAATTGATACCCAACATGTCACGCTTGAAAATTGCGCCCGCTCGTGGAATGGCGTCAAACTTTTACCCTCAAACATCTCCATAGGCGACGTTTAAAAAATTCTACAGGTTGCATATTTTGCAGTACAGAAGAGGTCTAGGGCTAGAATTATTGCTCTCGCTCTACCGGTCGCTGCGATACCTCACATGTGTGGTTTGACCACCATTTTCATATGCGGGCGCTACTCGCATAAGCGTTCGCTTCTGCGCGCGAGCTCGTCGGGACAGGGGGGTTTAAAAAAAAAATGTTTTATTTTTATTATTTGTTTTACAATATTTTATTTATTTTTGCACTGTTTTTAAAAAAAAATGGTGTCACTTTTATTCCTATTACAAGGAATGTAGACACACCTTGTAATAGAAAAAAGCATGGCAGGACCTCTTAAATATGAGATCTGGGGTCAAAAAGACCTCAGATCTCATATCTCAGATCTCATATATTGCACTAAAATGCAATAAAAAAAGTCATTTAGAAAAATGACATTTGAAAAAATGTGCCTTTAAGAGGCGTGGATGGAAGTGACGTTTTGACGTCGCTTCCGCTCAGCAGTGTCATGGAGATGAGTGAGCGCCATCTTGGCCTCACTCGTCTCCAGACAAACCACTGAGCAGGACGCGATCGCCTCCGCCGCTACCGACGGCTCTGGTAAGCGGCGGAGGGCACCAGATCGCGGCGGGAGGGGGGGCCCCTCTCCCGCCACCGATAAAACTGATCTCCCGGCGAATCCACCGCAGGGACCACTTTTATCTGACAGCCGGCCGCCGCACAAAAATGGGGATACCGGGGTTATGGCAGCTAGCTGCTGCCATAACAATGATATCCCCGTTCAAAGTTTGGACGTACATCGATGTGCGGCAGTCTTGAAGTGGTTAAATGATTTTAAAGTCACTGACAAAGAACAAGTATCAGCAGCTCTGACTTCACTAGCTGCATAGTTGCTTTGGGTCAGTAACTCCAAAAAATGTAACCTATTGGATTGGCAAGAAAACCAGGCAAATTGTGTAATTAGAAGGTTGTCAGCAACAGCTACCATATTTATCGTTAGAGATACAGTACATTCATATAATTTTAGCTAAGCAGTTATAGCACTGTCAAAAACAATATCAAAGCCCAACTTAACCTTTAAGATGTTGTAAACCCTCGTGTTTTTTTACCTTAATGCATCCTATGCATTAAGGTGAAAAAACACCTGGCAGTGACTGGCCCCCCCAGCCCATCCCCGTTTTACTTACCTGAGACCCGTATTTCTGTCAGCGGAGACCTGCTCTCCCTCTTGGATAGATTGATAGCAGCACAGCCATTGGCTCCCGCTCCTGTCAATCAAATCCAATGAAGCGAGCGCCGGGGGGTGGGGCCGAGTCCGGCATTCATGTCTATGGACGCAAATGCTGGACTCGGGAGTGCCCCAGCAAGGTAACCCCTGGGAGAGCGCTTCTCCTAGTGGGTTATCTGATGTGGGGAGGAGTCACGAGAGCCACCGTGGGACCCCAGAAGATGAGGTTCAAGGCCACACTGTGCAAAACGAGCTGCACAGTGGAGGTAAGTATGATATGTTTGTTATTTAAAAAAAAAACTCTTACAATCACGTTACGTTTAAAAAACTCTTTTATTAGAGATTATGGAGGCTGTAACTGCTAAACTCTCCTTTTGAAAATGATAGTTCCTTAACTGTAGTGTTGTTGCTTTGTTTTCAAAGCTGTCTGATCTGCTGACACTGGTTTGTCATTTACAGCATTTTTATTCCAGGTCTGTTAAGCAAAAAATTACCACATTCAGGAAACCAGCTTATTCAAAAGCCAGCGATGACTTCCATGCAATGACCTCTGCAGTGAGACCACTGCTTCAAAACAGAGAGCAATAGTCCTTCTCTGCAGCATGCTGGCAGGGGACATGCTTTTATTTCTGAATAAAGAGTAAATCTGGCTATACACTAGTAGAATTTCTTTAAAATGTTTAGTTTTACTAACATTTGTTTGAGTTCCTAATTATTAGTGGGGTCAAATCAATATTAATTTTCAACTGCAGTGATGCGAACAATGACTTTCTAAGAGTGTATGTGTTTTTTGTTTAATAAAGTATATTCATTCCAAAATCAAGATGTTAAAAGCAAATTCAATTTTGCAGTACTTCCAATCCCCATTCATCAAGCCAATGAAGGAACTGAGAATTTCTTTACAATTTTTCATGCAAGTGTTCATATGAACTTTTAATCAAAAATCGACTAGTGTATGGCCAGCAGAATTTTTAAGCTATTGTCTAATATGGTTTAATTAAAAGAGCTATTTTTACATTATTATGTCCTTTGTACAGTCTTTTTTGAGATTTGGTCTTCAATTCAGTCGATGCTGAAAGAATGGTGGCCATTGTGCAAGGCATTTAATGGCCACTGTGTATAATACAACGTAGTTCCCTCTAGAAGGGTAGACATTCCTCTCGTGCTCAGTTAGAAAATTTCCCTTTGGTATAAGCACTTTTATGTGTTCCTTGCTGTGGCACAGTATTATTTACATTTATTTTTAAACGTTTGCAATTTTTATCTGCCAGTGTAGACACTTCTTAAACTCCAAAAAAAGTTGAATAATGTATACAAATTTCTCTTTTGTTGATAGATTATTAGATAAAAATTCTCTATCTAATATATAAGTAGTGACACATATACTCTGTACCTAAAAGTTGCTGTACGAAGCTGTTTACTGGTTTAAATAGAAGAAATCTTTTTGCACATTATTTGAAGTGCTTTGTGCAGTTTAACTTTTTTTGATTTTAGACTTCAACCCAATGGATGGAGAGAAGCTTTTGACAAGTGCACAAGACATTTTAGGATTTTTTGCAATGTGTTTCATATATCTAATATACATTGTAGAGTCCTCTAGAAGAGCATTTTGTGCAACTGCTGCTCTTACAAAGAGCAATTTAACTACTAAGAACATTAAGAAATGTGAGCTTTTTGTACGCTGTTAAAGCTATGTACATTACTTAAGCTTCAGTTACCCTTTAATACATGAATATAGCCCAAGTAGAAACCTAAGATACATTATTTATCTACACTTGAAACATTAAAATTCTCTCTCAATTTATAGAGAAGAACACATAATAAATACAAGCTTTAATCAAAGGTATTTCCTTATGACTATTACTTAGAGATGGGTGAAATAACCTGGATTCGGTTCTTGGGAGGATTCGTGAAATCTGTATATGCAGAACATGAACTCTATGGGGGCTGAATCTTGTTATTTTTGTCTGGCCAATTTGTAAGCTTTTGGTAAAAAAAAAACCACAATGGGTAGCTAGGCACTGCCATGGGAAACATGTACCAATGTCAAAAAATAAAAAAAAAATGCTATTTAGTGGGGAGTGAGTCTTTTGATGCAGCTTAAAGGGCAACATTAAAAATTCATGATTTCTCTAAATAACAAGCTTGAGTGGTACCTTAACCAGTTCCTGCCTATAGCAAATGATGGTTGGGTGGGACTTTAACCATTCTAAGTGGGCTTCATATGATGTCCTCCCAGAATGAGCCTCTCGCGCAGCCACAGGGTTACGCAGTGGCATGATCTATCAAAGGCTTTGTCCGCTGGACACAGCTGATGACTGATCTATATACCCACCCGCTGCCAGTGTCATGGGATTGTTGTGGCCAATCACATGACAATTGTACACAATGGATAACTTTCTTTTATGCCATCTATTGTATAGAATTGTCTTGATAGCTGTGATTGGTCACAGTGATCATGTGGTATCATATGGCCAATCACAGCCCATCTGTACCATGTGCCATTAATCAGTGTATACCACTTGTATAAGCCATCAAAATGTGTAAAAAAAAAAAAAATCTTGATCACTTCCACAGAGTAGTACAGTGTTACTATGATAACACTGTACTGCTCTGGTTATAATTTGTTAAAAAAAAATCATAAAAAAGAAAAAAGTCATAAACATGGAATAAAAAGAAAACAGCAAAAAATAAAATAAAAAAATATATATACTATATATATATATATATATATATATATATATATATATATATATATATATATATATATATATATATATACAAAATATATATATATATATATATATATATATATATATATAATATATATTTTACATACTGTTACAAGTAAGTGTCCCTGATCACTGCCACACCAGTTATATGATAAGTAAAACCAATTGTGCCTGTGCTAAAGAAACATGAACTGAGAAAAAATATATAAACTGAGAAAAAATGATTGTGCAGAAAAATTAAACCGTGATATATATGCTAATAAAAACATACATATATAAATATAATGTGCAATCCTTATATATAAAAAACCTCAAAGTGCATACGTAAAAAAGTGCAATCCTTATATAAAATACTGAAAGTGCACCATGCATGGATATAAACCTAAATTCTAAGTGCAAATCCTGTGAGATTCAAGTGTCCAAATAAAATACGATCAGCAAATTCAAACTGAAGCAAAGAAGTGTAAGTGAACAGTGTCCATGAATTCAGTGTTCATCATGCTTCTCCTGAAAGGTGTCCAAATCACAGCAAGGTAGATGTGCTCTCCCGTGATCCCCCACTTGTGCTTGCGCTCACCTCTATTCGTGTGACACGGTAGTTAAACAGTGTCAAACACGCAATGGGGCCACTCCTGGGCTCACTCAGGATATAATGATGTATATTCAATCCTCGCAGGTAAAGCCAGCCTGGTCTCATCAACATTCCTTAGAGGCATCGGTTCACTTGTGGCTCGCAAGAACCCCACACTTTCAGTTATATGATAACACTGTACTGCAATGGTAACAGTACATAAACAAAAAAAAATGTGAATTTTTTTAGAAATTCAAAAAACGTGCCATGCCTCTTACTAGATACACTGGACTGCCTACTTTCCAAAAAAGGATAATTTGGGGGTATTTGTACACCGCACACCGGTGTACTGGTCCTTCTATCAGCATTGAATGCAGTCCTGTACTGTATGTGGGGCGTGCAGTACATCTGCAGTGTGAGATGTGTCCCATTCTGCAAGATGTCTACTCAGCAGTTTCCGGGACCAGCGGCCGGCAGTGACATCACATTGACTCGGTTTGTAAGTAGGAGTCATTTGCAAGTCGAATGTTCATAACTCGGGGACTGCCTGTAGTCTTTAGGAAAGTAATAAACAATGATTTGGGTTATTTTCACCAAGGATATTGTAGCACAGTACATTTTGAACTACATTTATGAAGAAATATTATTTATTTGCAAATTTTTATAACAGAAATGAAAAGAATGATAAAAACTCATTATGGGTACAATGTTGCATGACAATTGTCATTCAAAATGTTACAGTGCTGAAAGCTAAAAATTGGCCTGCGCAGGAAAGGGGGTAAAAGTGTATTGAAGCGGTTAAAGTTTCATATGTAGTGGTGCAGCTGTAGGATGTACTCCAGCAAAAATGGGATAAATAATATTGTTGATAAGTAGCCAAGGGATTCCAGGTAACATCACTGACCAGCATCAGCCAGCATTCTTGGCTGGATTGTTGACATTCAGCAGCTGACCAGGAAGCTGTCATTTGTGGTGGTAGTGCAATGGGGGAGTATTGATGTGGCTCATGCCATCATGTCCATGGGTCATCAGGGCATCGTTATTTTTTAATTCTGAGTGCCCCCTCACTGAAACATACCAGGCCACATGTCTTGCATAAAGAAAACATTTAGAGGTCTGGTAGGAATTACCCCCAAAAAATTGTTCCATCCCCCCCAAAACTGATACTATACCTTTATTTAGGCATGCAGCCTGGCTGGCCAGGAAAGGCAGAGGCAGTGATTGGCCCTAGGCAGAAAAAATATTAAATAAATGATATGGGGTTCTCCCAAAATACCTAAAAGACCCTTATCTTCAATTAGGGCCTGGTAGGAATTGGGGGGGGGCAGGTAAAAAAAAACAAAAAAAAGTATGTGGAGTACTCCCAAAATCCATAACAGGCCCTTAACCATGCATGCATGCCTGTTTTTTTAAGTATTCCCTTATTTGTGACAAAAGTAGTACCTGTGCTGATGAAAGGCTTCCACTGTTTTCCAGGAATTATAAGCAAACAACACTGTAAGACATGCAGCCCCAAGAAATAAAGATGTTTGCTTGTTCAGCATTGTCATTAGGACTCCTCAAAAGGAGACAAGCAACTTTCTAGGTGTGTCTTTAGGTAAAACACAGAGAAGTGTGAGAACTAGTTATTAGCAGAACACCGCCAGGTTCTGTTCTACACCAAAACTCCAGAACAGGGAAAAAATTCTGACCAGAACCCAGAACTCTATTAAAGTCTATAGGACCAGAACTCGAAAAATCAAAAGCCCTATTTTTAAGGCTTATCTGCCAGTTATTGGCCATAAAAAGGGTATGAGGGCCTGAGTACTGCCCTGGGGGGACATGCAAAAAAAAGGTTAAAAAATATTGTTTTTAACTGAGCAGTGATTTTATTGATACTTAAAGTGAAACAATAAAAATGAAGAATTCCTTTAAATATAGTGCCTGTGGGGTCTCCTTAGCCTGCCTGTAAAGTGGTACATCTGTAGCATGTATAGAGCCTGCTGCAGCAAAACTGACATATATAAAGAAAAAAAATGACATTTAAATTGATTTTCCTAGCAAGCTTTCTTTATTTAATGGCTTGGGGAGCCAGTCTGTATGATGAGGCCACAATTTAGTGCATTTGGAACAAGATTAGAGATTTTTTGGATAAATTCTGGTGTCTCTTTGGCAGACTTTGGATGGAAATAACAATGTTTTGCACAACAGTGAGCAAGCCTGATGTGAAGAAGCCAAATTATAGTACACTCAGGCCCAAGTTCATGGGGGAACATGACTGCCAATTTGCTGTCTATCAGTGTTATTCCTTCTCTATAGGCTCATGTTACTCTCTTCCTCAACCTCAGAACCAACATCACAATCATATAATGGCTGTGCATTCTCAAGAAGCAAGTGGCTGACTCTATGTTCAAATAATTCAGCTGATTCCTCCATGCAGGATACTGAGGCTATGGCAGGAGTAGCTGTAGACAAGGAGGCAAAATAAGTCGCTCTGGCAGCTGCGGTGAACTGCAAACTAGTGTCAGCTTGGGTGATAGAGGATGAGGAGGATAAAGATGGTTTAGTAAGCCAGTCTGCCATCTCCTCTGCATTCTGTGGCTGGATGGCTGGAGGTTTGAAGAAGCACTATTGACAGTGTGAAACACATCACCTCTCCTGGTTCCTGTGTGTTTGTCATGGTGGCTGTCATGTGACTGCTGTTTGAACAATAAAACTACATTGGAACGGCTTTGTTGGCGTGCAGCAATTCTCCTTTTTCCTGCTGTGGCTGGTTAGAATGACCAAAATCAGTAAAAGGAGACAAATGTGCCCTGCCTCAGGACAGACCATGTCCACCTTTGCCTGTGGACACAGGTATTGCTGGGCCCCCTCATAGTGACATGGGAACTCCTGCCTCTCCTTGTTGACCTCCCAGACATGATGGGGGACTTATTACACAAATTATTTAGATAATAGGAAATGGGTGATTGGATGCACTTTAATTAATGAAATGTGGTGTTTGGTGCACTATAAGCTGTGTACAATTGAGGACTGCCACTGACACAAATTGAAAAATTAAAAAAATATATGTATTAATAAAAAAGGGGAACACCAGCATCACAGTAAGACAAACTGCGGTTGACAGTTAAAAAAAAGGGGCAGGGAAACAACAACAATTATAAAAAAAGATGCAGCGACAACAGAAAAAATGAAATGTGATGCTTGGTGCGCTTTAAACTGTACAATTGGGGACTACCGCTGACACAAATTGAAAAAAAAAATATTAATAAACAATGGGGAACACTAGCGTCACAGTAAGACAAACTGCGGTTGACAGTTAAAAAAAGGGGAACAACAACAATAATAAAAAAAGACGCAGCAAAACAAAAAAAAATGAAAAGCGGTGCTTGGTGTACTATAAACTGTGTACAATTGGGGACTGCTGCTGACACAAATTGAAAAACTAAAAAAAATATATATTAATAAAAAAGGGGGAACACCAGTGTCGCAGTAAATCAAACTGTGGCTGACAATTTAAAAAAAGAGGTTGCAGCACCAAAAAAAAAAAAAAAATATGTAATGTGGTGTTTGGTGCACTATAAACTGTGTAAACAGCGCTGTATACAGCACTAAATGTAATGCTGTTAAACACTGCATTACACTCACACTATACTGGCACTACACTGACACTTTACTATACTTACACTACACTGATACTACAATACACTGACACACTACACTGACTACACCCACACTACACTCACACTACACTAATGCCCTGTACACACGGTCGGACTTTGTTCGGACATTCCGACAACAAAATTCTAGGATTTTTTCTGACGGATGTTGGCTCAAACTTGTCTTGCATACACACGGTCACACAAAGTTGACGGAAAATCCGATCGTTCTAAACGCGGTGACGTCGTCACGTACGTCGGGACTATAAACGGGGCAGTGGCCAATAGCTTCATCTCTTTATTTATTCTGAGCATGCATGGCACTTTGTCCATCGGATTTGTGTATGATCGGAATTTCCGACAACGGATTTTGTTGTTGGAAAATTTTATATCCTGCTCTCAAACTTTGTGTTTCGGAAAATCCGATGGAAAATGTGTGATGGAGCCTACACACGGTCAGAATTTCCACAACATGGTCCTATCACACATTTTCCGTCAGAAAATCCGACCGTGTGTACGGGGCATAACACTACACTGATACTTTACATTCAGTCACAATTACACTAACTCCAACAACACACTGCAAAAGGTTCCTGTGGGAAGGAACCTTTTATAGCATGGGGTGGGACTATGAACACTGAGCCATGATTGGTCAATGTCATCATGACTTTGTCCAATCAGGGCTCTGACAATGCTCTGTGCCCTGATCGGGCAAAGCCTTGCATCTGACCAGCGGTCAGGTGCATTGCTTCAGCCAATCAGGGCCCTAGAATGCACTGTGTGGAGAGCTCGGTGGGCAAACATCCTGCCAAGCGCCCCACAAATTTGGGTGCTCAGCGAACACCCAAAGGGGTGCTGTTTGGGGCCAAACCAATGCTCGGCCTGAACAGAGCCATGACTCATCTATAGTGAGAGCCAAATAGCTTATTCTTTACATTATAATTTCTTCTATTTCCATAAAATCATAAGATATTTAAGCAGAAGCAGCTTGAAGCAGGTTGATGCAGGTCAGAACAAGGGATGGGCGAATGGTTCGGCCCGAGCATAAGTTCAGGCCGAACTTTGGTTGTTCGGATGTTCGGGCGAACACCAAACAATATGCAGTGTTTGGGGCAAATTTGAAAGCTGCCGGAACACTATTAAAGTCTATGGGACATTAACATGAAAAATCAAAAGTGCTCATTTTAAAGGCTTGTATGCAAGTTATTGTTATAAAAAGTGTTTGGGGACCTGGGTCCTTCCCCAGGGGACATGTATCAATGCAAAAATGAAATATTCCTTTAAATATCATGCCTGGGGGGTGTCTATAGTATGCCTGTAAAGTGGCGCATTTTTCCCAGTACCGCAGCAAAATGACATTTCTAAAGGAAAAATTGGCATTTAAAACTGATTGCGGCTGTAATGAATTGTCGGGTCTCGGGAATATGGATAAAACTCATTGAAAAAAATGGCATGGGGTCCCCCCTAGTCCATTAGTCCATTACCAAGCCCTTTGGGTCTGGTATGAATATTAAGGGGAACCCCGAACCAAAAAAGTTTAGAAAAAATTGCGTGGGGGTCCCCCCAAAATCCATACCAGGCCCTTCAGGTCTAGTATGGAAATTAAGGGGAACCCTGCGCCAAATTTGAAAAAAAAACGGTGTAGGGGTCCCCCCAAAATCCATACTAGACCCTTGAGGTCTGATATGGATTTTAACCACTTCAATACCAGGCACTTTCCCCCCTTCCTGCCCAGGACAATTTTAAGCTTTCAGCGCTGTCGCATTTTGAATGACAATTGCGCGATCATGCAACACTATACCTAATGTAAATGTGTATAATTTTCTTTCCACAAATAGAGCTTTCTTTTGGTGGTATTTGATCACCTATGTGGTTTTTAATTTTTGCGCTATAAACGAAAAAAAAAGTGACAAATTAAAAGAAAAACTGATGGGCGCTAATGGGCGTCACTGATAGGCAGCACTGATGGCACTGATAGGTGGCACTGATGGGCACTTATGAGCACTGATAGGCAGCACTGATAGATGGCACTGGATAGGCAGCACTGATGAGGAGCTACTGACAGGCTTTACTGAGTGGCACTGATTGGCACTTTGATGGGGCACTGACAGGCATTACTGATGGGGCACTGATTGGCACTTTTTTGGGCACTGTTGTGGGCACTGATCTGTATTTTTATGGGCACTTATAGAGGGGGACAGGCTGGTAGGTGATGGGCACTGATTGGCAGCTGATGGGCACCATTTTATGTGGGCTGTGCTGATAATCAATCAGCCCTCTGACAGGGGAGATGCCGATCGGATCTCCTTGTTAGCGTGAACCGAGGAAAGCCATTTACCGGCACTTCCTGGTTCACGTGATGATCAGCTGTGATTGGTCACAACTGATCACATGGTATGAAGCCTCTGTCAGAGGCTTCATACCGCGTTCGGAGTTGCGGTGTGTCAGATTGACACACCGGGTGCGCGCCGGCTTTGTTGTCCTGATCACGTCATATGAAGTCCGATCAGGATAACTAAACCACTTTGCCGCCATCATTTTGCTATATGGCAGGCGGCAAGTGGTTAAGGGGAACCCTGCTCCAAAGTTAAAAAAAATGGTGTAGGGGTCCCCCCAAAATCCTTACCAAACCCTTATCTGAGCATGCAACCTGGCAGGTGGCAGGAAAAGAGGGGAGACGAAAAAACCCCCCCTCTTCTTCAACTGTACCAGGCCACATGCCCTCAACATGGGGAGGGTGCTTTGGGGTCTGACCCCAAAGTACCTTGTCCCCATGTTAATGGGGACTGGGCCTCATCCCCACAACCCTTGACCGGTGGTTTTGGGTGTATGCGGGTGGGGGGCTTATTGGAATCTGGAAGCCCCTTTAACAAGGGAACCCCCAGATCCCAGCATCCCCCCATGTGAATTGGTAACGGGTACATTGTACCCCTACCATTTCACAAAAAAAGTGTAAAAAATGGTAAAAAAGACAAGAGACAGCTTGGGACAAGTCCTTTATTAAAATGGGTGACCACACCCCCCTCTGACGCCACGGGGAAGCTCCCGAGGCATCAGAGGGGAGTGGGGTCACCCGTTTATGTCACCGGGTGGCCCCACCCTCAGCTTTATAACAGCTGTCGCCAATGGGAAGCGTCACTCGGCGGGAGCCTCTCATGGAGGCAGAGGTATTGCATTTTTTTTTTTTTTTTGGCTCATCAGGCGATGTGATAGAAGATGAATGGACATCGCTGGACTTTTTTTTATCTTTTAATAAAGGACTTGTCCCAAGCTGTCTCTTGTCTTTTTTACCATTTTTGACACTTTTTTTGTGAAATGGTAGGGGTACAATGTACCCCGTTACCAATTCACATAGGGGGAGGGGGCTTCCAGATTCCAATAATCCCCCCGCCCGCATACCCCCACAACCACCAGGCAAGGGTTGTGGGGATGAGGCCCTTGTTCCCATCAACATGGAGACAAGGTGCTTTGGGGTCAGACTCCAAAGCACCCTCCCCATGTTGAGGGCGTGTGGCCTGGTACAGTACAGGAGGGGGGGCGCTCTCACTCGTCCCCCCTCTTTTCCTGTGGCCTGCCAGGTTGCGTGCCTGTTTGGATGTCTTTTGCCTGTTTGGATGTTCTGGTGCAAACCAAACCGGGGGGTGTTCGGCTCATCCTTAGTCAGAACGAGGTCAAATGTAATTGGTTGCATTTATTTAACTAATTCCCTGTAGTGTTCCCAAGAACCCTGTAGCATTCCCTAGGTCTGCACACAAAGCAATCAGCTTCCAGATTTAATTGTCCAAGCTTAATTGAACAAGCTGAAGGTAAAAGCTGATTGGCTACCATGCACAGCTGCACCAGATTTTGCACTCTCCAATTTTACTAAATTAACATCATTGCATCTCTTATTACAAGCATGTATTTATTTCCTATGCACCTCAGCTCTAGTGGCCATAATGTTTCATTTTACTACTGGAAATAATAAAAGAACATTTGTTTAGAAGAGAAAATAGTCTAAACAATATCTACACTTGCCCAGTTCTCACATAATGAATGTACATGAAGTTCACTGGACAAACGGCTATGCATTTTTTAAAAATAAATAAACCCCTTGGTCTGACAATGAACCAGTGTCAGGCTGAAGGAGAGACACTGCTAAATAAGCACGATTCATTAAAAACAACACAAAGGCATATGAAGATGGGGGGTGGCAAAGGACAGAGCAGGATGGAGACACAGGGGGCTATGTACTAAAGGCAAATCCACTTTGCACTACAAGTGCAAACTTCAAGTGCAAAGTGCACGTGAAATTGCACTCAAAGTGCACTTGGAAGTGCAGTCGCTGTAGATCCGAGGGGGACATGCAAGGAGAATAATAAACAGCATTTTAGCTTGCACATGGTTGGATGATAAAATCAGTAGAGCTTCCCCTCATTTCAGATCTGCCCATCAGATTTACAGCGACTGCACTTCCAAATGCACTTTCACTGCAATTTAAAGTGCACTTTACACTTGTAGTTTGCACTTGTAGTGCAAAATGGATTTGCCTTTTGTAAATAACCCCCATAGTGAAGGAGACAGGACATCTACAAATGGAGTGGAGTGACCAGAAAGCCTAGTACAGGAAATAAGGAAGACACAGTGAAAGCTAGGAAATGCAGATTTATAACCTATTCTTGATACACTGAGAGTCAGTAGATGCAGGATTAGCATTTACTTGAGATGATAGATTGATGTGGGTATACTGTGGGTAAATATGCTGGTCAAGCTCATGCTTGATTTGCTTTACATAGACTTGCACTGACATATGTGGTGCCGTAAAGCAAAATCAATGTGCAGCACACTCCCTGTCTATACACAGGAGAACTAGTTTTTAATTATTTATTCACCTTTTCTTTTCTGCATCTCAAATTATCACTACACATAACTTTGGTGAGATGTTCAGTGAGAAAAACATAAGAAGTTTTTTTTGTTTAATTCGCAAATACAGTATATTTGCAAATTATAGATTTTGCATTTTCCTATAAAATAGTGAAATTGCCATTTTTGTTCTTTATAAATAAATTACTTAAAGTGGTTGTAAAGGCAGGATGTTTTTTTAATCTTGATGCATCCTATGCATTAAAATGAAAAACCTTCTGTGTGCAGCAGCCCCCCCTCAGCCCCCCTATTACTTACCTAAGCTCCCCCACTATCCAGCGATGTGCACGAGTGCCTCGGCCATCAAGGACTCTCCCTCCTAATTGGCTGAGACACAGCAGTGGTGCCATTGGCTCCTGCTGCTGTCAATCAAAGTCAGTTACCCAATCAGGAGAGAGAGGGGGCTGGGCCGAACCATGGCTCTGTGTCTGAATGGACACACAGAGCTGCGGCTCAGCTCGGGTGCCACCATAGCAAGTTACAGTATTTGCTGTGGGGGCACTCAACAGGAGGGAGGGGCTAGGAGCATTGAACAGGGACCCGAGAAGAGGAGGATTGGGGCTGCTCTGTGCAAAACCACTACACAGAGAGGGTACTGTAAGTATAACATGTTTGTTATTTTTAAAGAAAACAAAACGAGACTTTAGTATCACTTTATGGATAGAAAGGAATGAATATCAATAACCAGTGGGCTTAAGATGGAAGGGTAGATAATGACTTTTTGCTGATTTCTGTTGCTTTAACATTTTTTTGGATCTGTAACATATATTGACCATCGTATTATCATAAAAATGAGTTCTGCAAAACAGAAAGGTTATGTCTATTTATTGCCAGTACATGATAACTGTGTATTCCTCAATTTATACATCCAGAGGCTGTCCAGCTGTAGCTAAGCTAAAAAATCTTGCAATCCTTTGCCTCCTATTGACAGTAATTGTTTGTCAACAGCAGAAGAGCACCAGGTTGTAGACCTAAGGCTACTCTTGGATAGGAGCATATCATGTTGATGGCAAGAAACTTCTGGCTAATCTGATTCACACATTGAACATGCTGATGGTCAAATATTTAGTATAACATATTTTATAGTTATTTTTTTCCATCAAAACATGAAACAAGGCCCTCTCTCATTTTCAAAATTTTGCATTTTCCTATAAAATAGTGAAATAGCCATGTTGTTCGTTATAAATTACTTAAAGTGGTTGTAAAGGCAGGATTTTTTTTAGTCTTAATGCATCCTATGCATTAAGATTAAAAACCTTCTGTGTGCAGCAGCCCCCCTCAGCCCCCCTATTACTTACCTAAGCTCCCCCGCTATCCAGCGATGTGCACAAGTGCCTCGGCCATCAAGGACTCTCCCTCCTGATTGGCTGAGACACAGCAGTGGTGCCATTGGCTCCTGCTGCTGTCAATCAAAGTCAGTTACCCAATCAGGAGAGAGATGGGGCTTGGCTGAACCATGGCTCTGTGTCTGAATGGACACACAGAGCTGCGGCTCAGCTCGGGTGCCACCATAGCAAGTTACTTGCTGTGGGGGAACTCAACAGGAGGGAGGGGCTAGGAGCACTGAACAGGGACCCGAGAAGAGGAGGATTGGGGCTGCTCTGTGCAAAACCACTACACAGAGAGGGTACTGTAAGTATAACATGTTTATTATTTTTAAAGAAAACAAAATGAGACTTTAGTATCACTTTATGGATAGAAAGGAATGAATATCAATAACTAGTGGACTTGAGATGGAAAGGTAAATAAGGACTTTATGCTGATTTCTGTTGCTTTAACATTTTTTGGATCTGTAATATACATTGACCATCGTATTATCATAAAAATGAGTTCTGCAACACAGAAAGGTTATGTCTATTTATTGCCAGTGCATGATAACTGTGTATTCCTCAATTTATACATCCAAAGGCTGTCCAGCTGTAGCTAAGCTAAAAATCTTGCAATCCTTTGCCTCCTATTGACAGTAATTGTTTGTCAACAGCAGAAGAGCACCAGGTTGTAGACCTAAGGCTACTCATGGATAGGAGCATAGAATGTTGATGGCAAGAAACTTCTGGCTAATCTAATTCACACATTAAACATGCTGATGGTCAAATATTTAGTATAACATATTTTATAGTTATTTTTTTTCCATCAAAACATGAAACAAGGCCCTCTCTCATATATATATATATATATATATATATATATATATATATATATATATATATATATATATAGATATATATGTATATCTATATATATATATATATATACAGTATATCCATGTATATAGATATACAGTATATACACCTATATACATACCAGGCTTCCCACACTTCCTTGATGTTTGAGCAAATTATTACAAAAACTAAATACTGTTATGTGGAACTCTGGAGGGAAAGGGGGAGTATAAATAGTGCTATTTAAATACTATCAGATTATCAGAAAATTGGTATTTACATAAGATTTTCAAGGGGCTTGGTGGAACTGTCAAGGTAAGACTAGGCACCCTATGTTGTCTGCTTATTATTTTTTATCATATTCTCAGTTTGAGTTTTCCCCAAAGTTATGACACACATACTTTAAAGACTATATGTGGGCAAATGTTATAAGATAAATTCACCTTTTTGAACATGGTACATGTTACACCTGTATATTGGGTGTAACATGTACGACAACCTCCTCCCACCACTCTAATCCCTCCCTTACCTGTGAAAGTGGGTGGGGATCCTATCCCCACATCCGCTGTAAGATTTCAAATACAGCGTGGCTGTGTGGGGCTCCACCTGCACAGCCACATCGTTCATCCACCAGAATCTCTGAAAAAATGAATTACAAGTACTGTCTGCCACCATGGCAGATCGCTTGTAGTTGTCTATGAACTGCAAGGGTACTGGCGAGCACTCTTGTAGTTAATTGACACTTTCTACAGATTTAAAACAGAACACCTGTACAGAGGTATGGGCAGAAAGCAAGTTGCAAGTGTCTGGAGCCTGACATTGCACCCAAAATCTGCTCATGCTTTGCCAGCTCCTAAAGAAAAAAATTAAATGTACAAATAAACTTAGCCTTCTACCCCCCCCCCCCCACACCTTCTTCTATCTGCTTGCTGGCATTAGAAAATTAAATCAAATGACCTTTTTACTCACATGGTTATGTGATGCTGAAGTCCAGAATATTTTCTCCTCTTCTGTTTACATGAGGTAGGGTCCTTCTGTAAGTGTCCATATCTCTGCCTACATGTTGTAGATACTTCCTATTGGCTATCCAGTGGTGGGATCCTCTCAGAATCTGGAAGAAGAGTGACATCAGCACAAGGGCCCACAATAAAAATGACAGGTGCCGCTCAAGGCTCCACTCAGGTCCTCTTGCATGACAAACCGCTTAGAGAGCCAACAAGCACAGAGCTCGCCCCAGCTCAAAACATCTAGTAGGGAAAGGAAATCCTAAAAGTGGCAGCCTCATACAGACCATGCTCCCAATGTGTTTCATTCCACCCGCAGAGCTTAATCATGGGGATCAGCACAAGGGCTCTATTGGGGGGCCAGCTAATGCCAACACATCTGCAGTACTGAATAAGTGGTCTACCCCATTTAGAAAACATGCCTGCAAGTAAACTCAATGGTGAAATTAGGTATAGTCAGTATATTTTGCATCACAGGGTTACATTTATTGGCTGATACCCTTTAACATTCTCTAGATTTGTATATCTTGTTACAAAGAAGTATATATTTCCTATGCTCCTTGGATCTAGTTGCCATAATGTGGTATTTCTACAGTGCAAAAAATAAAAGAACAATCATTCAAATAAGAAAATATCCTAAACAACATTAATTTTTGCCCAATTCACACAGACAAAATGTACATGCAAAATCACTGGATAAATGTAAATGCATTATATATATATATATATATATATATATATATATATATATATATATATATATATATATATATATATATATATATATATATAGACCGTTAAATATTTCTTTTAATCAAAAGGGAATATTAATCCTAAGACAAATCTGCAATTATGCAATAATCAATGTCCCAAATTGGAAATGTCATTTGTTAGATTTAGCATTTTTTTTTTCTCTGAGTCAGCAGCATATCTTTCTGGAAGCTTGAAATGCTTTTTATTTTCCTTTTATCTTTAAGTGCACCTGTCATCCACTCATAAACCAAATGACATGCTTAGAGCATCAAACAAGAAATGTTCTAGTTGTGCTTTAAAAGCGAAGTGAAATCCTTGGCATTTCCGTTTCATTTCTTAGCTTAAAACTCTAGTTTCCGTACACTACAGTCTATTTGACTTAAAATAATTCAGACTGGACTATCACTCACAATATGTTGGATGCAATATAGATAAGGTATAAAATATATTGTGTGCAGTATCAAATATGACAATTGTAGTTTTTTGTGATGCTTATTAAAGTTGAAATTTCTTGCCTCATCTTAAATGTTTCTGCTTTTGAAAAGCTATCCTTCTAAAGAGATCATTTAGAATGTATTTGAGTACTGAGGAAGATCAGCACAACAGACACTCTAATGACTTCTAAACACTTGTAAAACACTATACTTGTTTTTGCTAAAGGGCTTCTCCTGCAGCATTACATATATTATTATTATACAGGATTTATATAGTGCCAACAGTTTTCACAGCGCTTTACAATATAAAGGGGGGCAGTACAATTACAACACAGTTTAATACAGAAGGAATGGGAGGGCCCTGCTAATGGAGCTTACACGCTAAAGGGAGGAGGAGGTGTTACAAAAGGTAATGTGGGGGGTGTAGGGGGTGATCTGATTGAGGTGACACAAGTACAGTTTTTTAGGTGGAGGTGGGGTAGGTTTCCATGTTTTAAAGGATCGCCTAACAGGATAGGAGCTGACCGAACATACTGGAAAGGGAGTTCCAGAAGATAGGAGAGGTTCTGGAAAAGTCTTGGAGGCAAGCATGGGAGGTGGTAACAAGGGAGCTAGAGAGCAAGATGTCTTGGGAGGAGTGGAGAGGATGATTTGAGTGATATCTGCAGATGAGGTTGGTGATGTAGTTAGGGTCAGTTTTGTGGATGGCTTGGTACACTGTGGTTACAGAATACAGAATAGTTTATTAATCCCAAGGGAAAATAATAAAGTATTCTGTAACCACAGTGTACAAAGCCACCCACATTGTATATGTTGGGCTAGTGGAATTGAGTGAAGAGATTGGCAGAGAGGGTCAGCAGCTACAGATCAGTTAGTAAGGTGTTCAAGTATAGCAGCAACATTTATAATAGACTGAAGGGGGTAGCCTGTGTAAAGGTAGGCCAGTTAGGAAGGAGTTGCAGTAGCCAAGGTGGGATATAACCAAGGAATGAATAAATTGTTTTGTGGTGTTGTTATTCAGCAAAGGGTTAATTCTGGAAATGTTGCAGAGATTAGGGTGGTAAGATTTAGGCAGTGACTGAATGTGGGGCCCACAGGAGAGGTCAGAACTAGGATTACACCTAGCACCCTGGTTTGAGCAGAGGGACTAATGGTTGTGCTGATGATCTCAATGGTAAAGTCATTGGGGGGGAGATCAGGGAGGAGGTTATAGTGTTGTATGTGACATTGAAAGTGCATTGATATAGGTAAAAAGAGAATTCAGGAAAGAGCAGAGTAGCAGAGGCCAAGGGAGTGGAGTTTATTTAGGAGGAGAAGGTGGTCAACTGTGTCAAAGTCAGCGGAAAGGTCTAAGAGTATGAGTATGGAGTAATTACCATTGGTTTAACAGTTAGCACATCGTTAGTGAGTTTTAGTAGGGCAGATTCAGTGGAATGTTGCAGGCGGAACACTATAGGGAATCAAGAATGTTGTTTTCAGGGAGGTAGCAACTTGTAGTAATTGTAAGGGGATAGAGTACAGGAAACAGATTAGGAAGTGGGCCTTGGAAAGGAGTTTGTCAACTTCCTCAGTAATGACATGGTCAAAGGAGCAAAGTATTGAGTGTGGTGCTGGACCTGGTATGTTGGTTGAAAGAATCACTGACAATCTCCTGGACACTTGGAGGTTGATTTACTAAAGGCAAAAAAATTGTGCACTTTGCAGAGGCAGTTGCCCTCTGCAAGAGCAATTGCTCCAGAGCTTAGTAAATGAGGTAAGGGTTCACTTTTCAAAGAGTACCCAATCCCGTGCAAGGAGAATTAAAAAAAATGCATTTTTGCTTGCACATGATTGGATGATAGAAGTCAGCAGAGCTCCTGCTCATTTACCAAGCTCTGGAGCAACTGCTCTTGAAGAGGGCAACTGCACTTTGCAAAGTGCACAGTCTTTTTCCCTTTAGTAAATCAACCCCTAAGTAAGTTGGTGGGGGGAGGGGTGAAGTAGGGAATTAAAGGTAGAAAAGAGGTGACGAGGACTGGATGACATGGTTTTGATAAGAGTGGTGTAGTATGTTCCCTTAACAGCATGGAGGCAGGAGTTGTATTCAAGAAAGGAAGATTTGTAGAAGTGTGATATGTGAGGTTTTGCAAGGATTTCGTTTTATGCCAAGTTGGCTCAAGAGCACAGCTGCAACTCTTGAGACTTCTGAAGTCACCTGTTTGCTAAGGTTGTAGCAGACAAGACCTAGTTCTGCATGTAGAGTGTGTCCAGGGAGGATGACAGTAACTTGTTGTAGACAGAAGTGGCTATGTCTGGGCAGGGCAGGGGTGACATTTTGTTATAAAGGCAGTCAGTAGCAAAATGAAGAAGGGAAGGCTGGAGGTGGCAAAGGTTTCTACGGGAAACTAGTAAAAATAAAGATAGTGAGCAGCTAGCACTCAATGGGTGACCAACCTAATGAGAATACAAAAAACAACAAACAATGCATTTGTCGCCTTGATATTGCTTGGAATGACTATGCTTGCTTTGCAATTCTTTTCTGAAGATGTTGTGAAATAAAGCAAGGAAATTTTTAAGTCCAGCAACCTCTTGGACTTTTTTCCCTATATATGAGGTCGGTGGGAAGACCTGATTGCTGGCACTAAATTGTAAGCAGAGTGCGGTTCTCCTCTACAATCGAATATACATATATATATATATATATATATATATATATATATATATATATATATATATATATATATAAAACAAATAAGTGCTTTAAAAAAAACGTGCTTAATAGAACAATGAAATGTGAGCCCATTCAAATAGTCCGTAATGATATTCCAAAGGGTGAGAAAGTATTGACATTCTCAGCTACAAAGTGCTTCTGTGCAAAATCAAGAAGAAAAGGTGCAAGCTCAATCCATCCAATAGTGCAAATCCTCCATGTTGCACTCAGCAGAAGACTAATGCCCCGTACACACGATCGGATATTGATCGGACATTCCGACAACAAAATCCATGGATTTTTTCAAACGGATGTCGGCTCAAACTTGTTTTGCGTACACACGGTCGCACAAAGTTGTCAGAATTTCCAATCGCCAAGAACGCGGTGATGTACACCACGTACGACGAGACTAGAAAAGGCCAGTTCAGAACCAAGCGCGGCACCCTTTGGGCTCCTTTTGCTAATCTCGTGTTAGTAAAAGTTTGGTGAGAGACGATTTGCGTTTTTTCAGACTCGTCGTTTTCAGATCGTTTTCTGCTGTTCAGTTTGTGCTTGTGGGTTTGTATCTGCTCTTCAGTGCGTGCAGCAAGTGACGCGTGACTCTTGTCATTCTGTTCTTGTTCGTTCATTACTGTTTTTCAGGTTGCTCTTCACAGGCCTTGCTGTTCTTCAGTGCGTTCTGTTACTTCGTTCTGAGCAGCCGACCGTTTTCTAGCCATGTTGCGTATACGTACTCCTCGTAGAGTTTGTGCTGTGCGGGGGCTTGGTGTTGGGGTCCTGACCTTGACACAAGTCCAGTCCATGAACAGGGTGGGGAGGAGTTCATGGACCGAGAATTGGTTGCTTCAGCGTGACCAGTTCTGTCATATGCCTTTGCTCCGTGAGATCCGTGAGAATAATCCTGATGATTTCAGGAACTTTCGCCGGATGACGGACCCCGTATTTCACCGTTTGTTGGCTTTGCTGACCCCCTATATCAGCAGGCAGGATACCTGCATGAGGCAAGCCATCACTCCGGAGCAGAGGTTAGTCGCCACCCTGCGGTACTTGGCGACAGGGGGAAGCCTGCAGGACTTGAAGTTCTCGACAGGCATTTCCCCCCAGGCTCTGGGTATCATTATCCCAGAGACATGTTCTGCCATCATACAGGTCCTGCAGAAGGATTATATTAAGGTAAGATTTTTATCCTTTAATATCACATTTTATTGTATTTAATGTTTGCTAATATATTGTATTTCTTTCCTCATTCCCTAATTACCATGATTGTAATATGCTGTGAATGTCCCCTTTGTCCTCATTCATGCTGGATTTTTATGTAATTATTTTTGTTGTCCTTCATACATATTTGCTTTCACTTACCTCCCCAGCATGGTCTCCTGCCCTATATTCACATCATGTAGTCACTTAACAATGTATTTTATCAGCTCCATAGTAGTGCTTTACCCCAAAAACCCCTAAAATGTTTTGAAATGTGTTTGGTGCTTTAAATTCAGGCAGAGTGCCAGAGGCTTTTTTTGAGTGTCCCCAAATCATTTTTAACCCTCCCTCCCCCCAACTGCTAAGTCAGCTGATAACAATTCTCTATCTATCCTCAATCATCTATCTGCTGACTTTGCCAAACCCATACACACTATACCCATCTGCTCAGATTTATGGATGAATTCCCCAAAGCATGTAGTGCAAGGGCCTGCCTGTATACTTTCAAATGGTACTGTTTAAAGTTTTTGTATCCTATTATTATCTTGATAGGTAATAGCAGAATGTCCAAATGTGCTCAAATGTGTACAGTGTGTATTTATATCTTTGTATTATGGCACTTTTTGTCTGTCCAGTGGGCTGCCAATAGTGTAACTAAGGAGGGTCTTTTCAAAGTAATACACATTATATAGGCATTCATCTCTCAATGAAGTGGAGAGGGTTACCTGTCCAAGAGTTCCCCCCCCTATAATGTTAGAAATGGCCCATGGGGGGAGGGGGAATCTGATAGGTGTACCTTATACTTTGGTCTTTAAAAATTCCCATAAATAAATGGTATCTTGATGTTGGCCAAGAATGTTTTGGTCTAATCTGCTTTCCATGTTTATGTGCAAAAAGACTAATTTCTTTTTTTTTTTACTCCACAGTTTTCTTTCCACGCCACAGGAATGGCAGACTGTGGCCTCCCACTTTGCCCAGTGGTGGGACTTTCCTAATTGTGGAGGGGCAGTTGATGGGAAAAATGTCCACATCATCCCACCGCCCAACTCAGGGTCGTACTATTATAATTATAAGGGGTTCAATAGTATTGTGATGTTGGCGGTGGTGTCGGCTACTTATGAATTTCTGTATGTGGACGTGGGGAAGAAAGGCCGGATGTCCGATGGTGGAGTCATCGCCCAGACGGAGTTCTACAGGCGTCTCCAGAATGGCAGCTTTGACTTGCCACCTCCAGAAGACAATGTGGGAGGACTCCCATTCGTCTTCGTTGCGGATGAAGCTTTTGCGCTGGGGGACTATCTTATGTGGCCATTCCAGATGAGGACCCTCACCCCGGACCAGAGGGTTTTTAATTACTGGCTGGCCAGAGCCAGAAGAGTGGTGGAGAACACGTTTGGAATCATGGCCAGCCCGTTCCGCCTATTTCTTACACCCATACATATGGCCGAGTACAAACTGAATCACATTATCCTGGCGTGCTGTGTTCTACACAACTTTTTACGGCAACATTCTGCCAACTAGGCTAGCTCAGTTGGGCCTGAGGCCGGAATTCAAAATGAACCAACCCTGATGGCGCTTGAAAATGGCCGTCCTGGCTTGCCCCCCCCTGAGTGCCCGTGATGTCCGGCTAAGATACCTTGATTACTTCGCCGGTAGGGGGGCTATCAATATGCCAGACAATGTGTAAAACCTTTTTCAAATAAAAAAAAATAAGAAAATCTTTGGTGACATTTACTGCTTGTGTTTCTGACCCTGACAGAAATGTGCTGAGTCCTGAAAATGGCGTGATGTGTAACCTTACAAAGCACTGTTGGGTGTTATTTACTAAAGGCAAAGACACTTTGCATTACAAGTGCACTTGAAACTGCACTTGTAGTGCAAAGTGGATTTGCCCTTAGGAAATAACCCCCATTGTCACAGAAAACACCAATTAGAGCACCACAAAAGTGTTGGAGCGTTGAGACAATAATCCACACATTCTTGATTATCAATCTTTTTAATACCTGCACAATCACATGTGCATTTAGAAAAGGTTCTTAAAACAAACCAACATGTTTGTTGTATAACAATTTTTGGGGTCACATTAGAAAAAGTAGAAATGTCCATTTAAGATAAAACAGGCATGTTTAAAACCAACAAGAAAGACACAAATCTTGAACTTACAAATTTACATTTGGTAGAACTTGAAGGCAATATCAGACATGAGTATTTAGAAACTGTGTTTGATATTGCGTTCAGATGGGGTGAAGTCACCCCTGGAAAAGCCAAATTTTGAAGATGCACACAAATAGCCGAATGTCAACATGTGCTACCTGCCATCATGGGGGATCAAGGGACGTGTTTTGGGGGTGCAACCCCATCCTCTTCAAAATGTGGCTTTTCTACAATTTGACACAAAAAGTTTAAAAATTGTAGCACACCAAAAAATAAAGGGATTTGGAGGAGTTTTAAACTCTCCCCAAAACATCAATGATGTTCTTATTTTTTTGAATAACATCATTGATGTTTTTCTTGATATTTTCCAAGTCCCTATTACACCTCATGATCTCCCCAATCAGGATCTGTGCACTTTCCGAGATGAAATGATCTGGATCCACAACATCACGATCACCTAAAAAGATAGAAACAAAAAAAAAACATGTATTATAAATATGCCGGCATCCATCTCTTACCTGAGCCTGTGGTCGCAGACACTCACCTGTTGTGGTGCCAATTTCCACCAAGTCTTCCTCCTCCTGCTCTGCGTTGCTTGGGTGGATTTCATCTTCTTCCAGAGGTGGGGGGTCTCTGGTCTCCTCGGATGAGGGGTGTCCTCCGAGCCTTTTCTCCCCTATGTTAAAAAAAAAATGGTATACTTAGCAAGCAGATATTTGATGGCAGCACTATAAATATGAAACATTGCTTGGAAGTGGGGTACAATTGTCTGTTTTGGCAGAGTTCCAAGATGTTGCATTTTTATTGTTCTTTGTCAAGCTTCAATACTTTACCTGTTTTGTACAAGCTTCACAGATGGAGACACCCCTATAGTATCCACTGGAGGGTGTTCTTGTGTCCCACACTAGTGCTCCAGCATCCAGATGTGTAACCAGCTGCTGAGTGTCCTCTCCTTACACAGAATCTATTTTGCATTTCATTCTAGTAACAAACCCATCTACACAACCAAATTAGTTTCAGACAAGTAGGCCCTAAAAAATGTGGGCAAATGCATATGGCCAAAACAATGGTGTTTTCTAGGCCACACGAAAAATGTTTGATACGAACGAATAATGTGCCCATGAACATGAAAGTTCACATTTAAAAATGGATAACAGTTAAGAAAAGCACATGGAGCAGCACAAACGTAATAAATATAAAAAGAATCGGAACACAGGACTACTACTTACTTTTTTGCAGCACTCTCCGGATCTTTCTGTACTGCTCATGCTCTCTTAATTTGAGGTCCGACCACCGTTTCCTGAGCTGATCTTTCGATCGACGTACCCAGAAATTCTGGTGCAGACTCTTGACCACTTTCGCCATGATCTTGGCCTTTCTGACATTGGGGTTGGGGTAAGGTCCATAATTCCCGTCATAGTCGGCCTTCTTCAGGATGTCCACCATCTCCAAAATCTCCCCAAAGGACATATTTGATGCCTTAAATCGTCTCCTTCTGGATCCAGATGTTTCAGGCTCTGGGCTTTCCTCCCCCTCCTCCTCGTTGCTATAATTAGCACACACCTGCTGTGTCTCCGCCATGTGCTCTTCCCCCACTGAATGAAAAGGGGCGGGGAATAGACTAGAAAGAATGTCAGGGGCGGGTGGAGTTACACGCATGCGCAGTGTGTATAAAGCTTAACACGCGTGCGTAGTACGTACGATCTGTGAGCAGAGGAAGGAGTATCGGAGGCGCAGATCGTGAGAACGAAGGTAAGATCTAAACTTGGGCCTATACTGCTTCTAGATTGAGGCCTAGATTGTAACAAGATTAGGAGAGTTTTGCCTGACATTATGGATTGTTTCGTGTTGTGTTTTGCAGATAAAATGGATGGCTTCAATGACCACAACTTCCTCCCCCTGTTCATAGACAAGTACAGGGAGCTGCCCTGTCTGTGGCAGGTGAAACATCCACATTACAATAATAAACAAAAGAGCCAGGCAGCGCTGGAGAAACTGCTGGAGTTGGTGAAGCCGGTGGTCCCCACGGCAACCATCCCATATTTAAAAACCAAAATTGGTGGCCTGAGGAGCACTTATCCGGAGCTGCAGCAGATGACGTTTATGTCCCCAGGCTGTGGTACTATGAGAGACTGTGATTTCTGTCAGACCAGACTGGAGTCAGGGAATCCCTCTCAAGCCTTCCTTCCACTCTTCCTTCCACCCCAGCTGAGGCTTCCAATGTCCAACCTGGGACTTCCAGCTAGGAAGAAGTGGAGGAGCCCAGATGGAGTCAGGTATAGAATTCTTCTACAGATTTCTGGTCAATAAATAAATGATGTTTACTAGATGTTATTATTGATCACTAATTGCTGATTTAAGAAAGTGTTTTACATATCAATAGACAGTAGTGGGCATAAATAATTGGGACGAGAATGAAAAATGCTGGGCTCAGAATGATAGTCTTTTATATTTGTTAACATTCAATTTGCAACAGTCATGAGCTGAAAATTGTGTGTGATTGATGAAGAAAAAACTAAAACTATGTCCTTTTTAATACACAGGAAGACCTCAGCCAGGACGAGGCTTTGGAATGTGGCACACAGGAGGAGGCTGTGGAATGTGGCAGCCAGGAGGAGGCGGGGGTTAGTGGCAGCCAGGAGGAGGCGGGCTAAGTGGCAGCCAGGAGAAGCCTGGGACCAGTCGGAGCCTGACCGAATCGCAGGTTCCTCCCCTCCGCCTTCCATACAAAAGACCCAGGAAGGGGAGTCACGTTCAGGATTCAGCGCTCAGGCTCATTCAGGAGGCTTCTGCGTCCCTCAGAGCCTTACCCACTCCTGAAGAGGCCTTTGCCTGCATGGCTGCCACCAAACTGAAGGGCATGCAGGAGGGTCAATGCCTCATGTGTGAGAAACTTATTTATAAAGTCCTAACTAAGGGGGTGAGTGGCGAAATCACACCCAATACCGACGTGATTGAGTTGGACCATCCTCCTCCTCCTGCTGCCACAACTCCACCACCACAGCCACAGCGCGGAAGGAAGCGTGGAAGGAAGACCAGAGAATGATTACCTGGGTTCAGTCTGGTCTGACAAAAAATGCAGTCTCTTGTATGACCACAGCCTGGGGACACAGATGTCATCTGCTGCTTTCCGGGTCTCTGGGACTTCTGGACCAGACTGCACTCCCTTAGATATGGACTCCTCGGGACACCAATTTTGCTTGAAAAGAATTGATGTGTGCCCAGGGGGTCAAAGGCTTCACCAATTTCTGCTGTTTCTCCAGCGTTGCCTCCCTCTTTGTTTGGTTGTGAGCCCTTAATAAAGGAATTTTTGTTTCAATTATACTCGCCTATGTGTGTTTTCCTTCAAAAAAAACAGTTTGTTGGTGAGGAGGCAAGTACATTTCAAAATACAATGTGAAATTAACAAGGGACACCAACACCAAACAATCTCATTGAGATTAAATAATACAAAATATCAATGGTGTTGTGGTAACTTGACACACAAAACACACACAAAAATATTCTAGAGTAAAAAGCAAAAAAAAGAAAAAAAAAAACAGCCTTGAAAAAAATACAAACCCCCGAAAGAAAAAAACAGCCTTGAAAAAATATTTTTAAAAATTAAAAACAACCAAAAAAAAAATTGGTCAGATGTGACAAATCAAAATATATTGAGGGAATCCCGATAAATAATAAAGAAATAAGTTTGTGAGAAGTCTGTGTGAATATGAGCAGCAAAACTACTTCATTCTTCTCACATTATAAAGATGAACAGAGTGCGCTGTATTAAACTATTTAAAACATTGCAGCGTGACGAAAGTGCTGTATCCATTCCGACCGCTCATTTTACCAGACCGAGCTGTTCCGTCTCGGAATTTCTTCTGAGCATGCGTGACACTTTGTGCGTCAGAACTGGCCACACACGGTCGGAATTGACGCGATCGAATTTTGTTGTCGGAAAATTTTATAGCCTGCTCTCAAACTTTGTGTGTTGGAAAATCCGATGGAAAATGTCCAATTGAGCCCACACACGGTCGGAATGTCCGACAACACGCTCCGATCGCACATTTTCTGTTGGAAAATCTGACCGTGTGTACGGGGCATAATAATGATTAGCCTATATGTGTAATCCACATATTTTGAAGATCTATGATGTCCTCTCCTCTCAACAGACACTGCTGCCCGACATCTGTCCTAATGGAGATCTTATTATATTTAATAAGATCTCTAAGATATTTAACTGGCTACAGTGTCATTTGAAAGTTTAAAGTTTTAAGTATTTTTGTATGATTAAGCGCATTGCATTGTACACTTTTAATTGCTATACTACTTTGGAATATACTCGTGCTATATAAATAAGGAAAACATAAATAATAATTATGATTTCACTAAATGTAACAAAAACTTAACATATTTTTCTATTAGTCTTTAAAATGAAAAAATAAATATGTAATAGAGTTTGTGTTTTTACTTTTTATGGAGTTAATTCTTGAGTTTATTTTAGTGACTACATTACGCATCCTCTATTTTTAATAATGCCCCATACAGTTTCATAAAATGCATTTAAATTCTTATTTCCAAAGCAAAGCATTTCAAATATTATCTCCGGTAATTTTTCCCTGACAGTTTTATGATCAGTGGCTCATCTAATGTAAACTATTTGTTCTTGGCTGTGGACAATATTATAACAGTTAAGAGAGATTTGGGACACATTCTTAATTTCAGATGCGGCAAGCCTTAATCAGATAATCTTAGGGACATTCTTCTCTTTTGATGTTTGGCAGCCTGGGATGTATATTTCTGCCAAGACTGAGGAAAATCTGTTAATTAGTTTTTAAGAACCACATAGGTGAATTGCCACTGGGCTTTTCATTTTCAAATTTATTTCCAGTAGAATAATTAAAAAAAAAACTAATTTGATTTAATTTTAATGTTTCATGTTATATATGTGACTACTGAAAAATAGAAATTTTAACATTAGTTTAAGTTGATCACTTAGCTGCCTTATTTTTCACAGATGTTTCAGAAACATTTTAAACTAGTATAATGGTTTGTAATTCAATAAAGTAGTATTAAAATAAAAGCATTTGTAAAGCAAAGCAATGGTATTTGTTACTGTAGTGCATATTTTTAAAGGTCAATAACATTTGATTGTCAGTACAAGACTCACGGTGCCATACTTTCATTTGCACTTGTGATTACTGATGGCTGGCAAAGTTTACTATTCAGCAAAGAAACTAGGTAGTCTCAGCCACCTTATTAACAAATCGTTTCATTATCAGCAATAAACTGATATGTGAACACACATGTGACATTTTTTTTTTTTACACATATCAAATAAGTCCTGTGGAGTTTTGTTTCACGGCAGTGAATGATCTTTAGATTTTTATAACATCAGTGGTTGTGTCAGTACTGGTCACTACATAAAATACTAGAATATAAAAAGCTCATAATGACATTCATTTATTTAATAGAAAGTTAAGTACTTCGGGAAGACATTTTCAGCATAATTTAGCTTTTGAGAACAAATATATAGGGGTTGATTTTGAGTAGTGATGAGCCAAACATACTTGGTAAAGTTTGAGCAGGGTTAGCACTAGATACCAAACACTAAAATCAACTGACTCTGTAAAATCAGTATTAGCCATGTTCTTGGCTATTAGGCTAGGGATTGTCAAACAAATGGCACAGGGCTGGCCACTGACTTGGTAGACATATAATAATACATAATAAAAAAAAATTAAAAATTAAAATTAGCAAAGAATTAAAACTGCCCTATTCCTTTAAATAACCTGCAGAGAAGGGGGTGCCCTAAAGCTGCATATGAAGTAGTAAGCTTGTAAAATGTATACAACCCAGCACAGCAACAATGACATTTACAAATGAAAAAAAAATGCAATTTAAATGCTGGTAAATGACATCTCCTTGTTCGCTTTTGAAGGATCCCTATGCCACTTTTAACAAAACAAAAAAAAAAAAAGAAAAGAGGCCAGCAGTGAAATTTCATTTACAGGTAATGTAATGTAATGTTTGTTTTTTTCACTTTGTAAATGCCACTTTTGCTGTGGTACATCCCACAAAATTCATAACAGACCCTTTGGATGTGGTATGAAATTATAGAAGGGAACCCTATTCAAAAAATCCATGGGGTCCTTCTAAAATGTATACCAGACCCTTTAATCTAAGTATGCAGCAGGTTAACACTATTATCCAGCTATGTCCATATGTTCAAATTTAGGCTGGGGTATAACTCCCTACCTCCACCCTTTTGCTTACATGGTCAGGGGTTCCAGGCCATGTACAGTGGTTTGAAAAAGTATACATACCCCTTGAAATTTTCCACATGTTACATCCAAAAACGTAATTGTGTTTTATTGGGATTTTATGTAATAGACCAACACAAATTGGCACATAATTGTGAAGTGGAAGGAAAATGATAAATGTTTTTCAAAACTGCATACAAATAAATATCTGAAAAGTGTGGCGTGCATTTGTATTCAGCCCCCCTAAATCAATACTTTGTAGAACCGCCTTTTGCTAAAATTACAGCTGCATGTCTTTTTAGGTATGTCTCTACCAGCTTTGCACATCTAGCATCTAGAGAGTTACATTTTTGCCATTGTTCTTTGCAAAATAGCTCAAGCTCTGTCAGATTGGATGGAGAATGTCTGTGAGCAGCAATTTTAAAGTCTCCACACTTTGACTGGACCATTCTAACACATGAATATGCTTTGATCTAAACCATTTCATTGTAGCTCTAGCTGTATGTTTAGGGTCATTGTCCTGCTGGAAGGTAAACTTCCGCCCCAGTCTCAAGTCTTTTGCAGACTTTAACAGGTTCTCTTCTAAGATTACCCTGTATTTGGCTCTATCCATCTTCCCATCAACTCTGATCAGCTTTCCGTGTCCCTGCTGAAGAAAAGCGTCCACACGACGTGATGCTGCCACCACCATGTTTCACGGTGGTGATGGTGTGTTCAGGGTGATGTGCAGTGTTAGTTTTCCGCAACACCTACACACACACACACATTTGGCCTAAAAGCGTTTTGCTTTTAGGCCAAAAAGTTAAATTTTGGTCTCATCTGACCAGGGCACATCTTCCACGTTTGCTGTGTCCCCCACATGGCTTCTTGCAACCTGAAAACAGGGCTTCTTTGACTTTCTTTCAACGATGGCTATTTTTTTGTCACTCTTCCATAAAGGCCAGATTTGTGGAGTGCACGACTAATAGTTGTCCTGTGGACAGATTCTCCCACCTGAGCTGTGGATCTCTGCAGCTCCTCCAGAGTTACCATGGGCCTCTTGGCTGCTTCTCTGATTAATGCTCTCCTTGCCCAGCCTGCCAGTTTAGCTGGATAGCCAGGTCTTGGTAGGTGTGCAGTTGTACTATGCTCTTTCCATTTTCGGATGATGGATTGAACAGTGCTCCGTGAGAAGTTCAAAGCTTGGGATATTTTTTTATAACCTAACCCTGCTTTAAACTTCTCCACAACTGTATCCCTGACCTGTCTGGTGTGTTGCTTGGCCTTCATGATGCTGCTTGTTCATTAAGGTTCTCTAACAAACCTCTGGGGGCTTCATACTGAAATTAAATGACACACAGACTCAATTTACTAATTAGGTGACTTCTGAAAGCAATTGGTTCCACTAGATTTTAGTTAGGGGAAT
Organism: Aquarana catesbeiana; assembly: GCF_042186555.1. NCBI lineage: Eukaryota > Metazoa > Chordata > Amphibia > Anura > Ranidae > Aquarana > Aquarana catesbeiana. The sequence continues at coordinate 179,554,428 of NC_133324.1, read as the reverse complement.
TAGAGTAAAGGAGGCTGAATACAAATGCATGCCACACTTATTAAATCATTTATTTGTAAAACATTTTAAAAGCCATTTATCATTTCCCTTCCACTTCACAATTATGTTGCACATTGTGTTGGTCTATCACATAAAATCCCAATAAAATACATTTACATTTTTGGTTGTAACATGACAAAATGTGGAAAATTTCAATGGGTATGAATACTTTTTCAAGGCACTGTAAGTGAAAAAGCTGGGTAATATCATTGGTTGCTAAGGATGTGGACCTTACTTTTAAGTATATCATAGTTTACAATCAAGATGAATATCCATGGTAGCTGCCAAAAATACTTGAACTGACTTGGGGACAGTGAAGGAATATTACACTAAGAAAAGAATCTAAATGTAATCACATTTAGTTTGCTAATACACTGTGAATCAACAGTTGCCATGTTTTTTAATAAAATGTTTGTCATTATAGTTTCTTACATGTCAGTGTTGCTAATCTCATGCAGCCTCTTTGCAGCGATTACTATCTACATGCACTCACTTCATTGATGGCTAAATGGCATTTCCATTTCTCCTAATGGTGAATAACAAAATGACCCAATGGGGTTATTTACGAAAGGCAAATCCACTTTGCATTACACGTGCAAAGTGCACTTGAAATTGCACTGAAAATGCACTTAGAAGTGTAGTCGCTGTAAATCTGAGGGGTAGATCTGAAATGAGGGGAATCTCTGCTGATTTTATCATCCAATCATGTGCAAGCTAAAATGTTGTTTTTTAGTATCCTTGCATGTTCCCCTCGGATCTACAGTGACTGCACTTCCAAGTGCACTTTCAGTGCAATTTCAAGTGCACTTTGCACTTGTAGCTTGCACTTGCAGTGCAAAGTGGATTTGCCTTTCGTAAATAACCCCCATGGTCATGATTTGAAAACTATGAAAAAAGTGACAAACATACACTGTAGCAGATAGTCCAACAAAATGCTGACTCTAGCTTAATGGTGAGTGCTGCCAGGTAATTGAGAAGAGGGAGCTCCAACTAAAGAAGAAAGGTAAGAAAAAAAACACACAGTGCACAGGACTGCACCACATTTAGGTAAATCAGCATTGAATTAGAGCATTTATTAAAATGCACTCAAAAGACAATTACATGTTAGACAATAAGTGAAGAACCAGCACCATCAGTTCCTTTTTATTGTGCTCTGCACCCTTGGGCATATGCTGTTGGACCTTTCCCTCTGAGATCTCATGAAGAAGGCTTTTTTCCCCAAACATATGAATCTAATCTCATACTGATTATGTACGAGATGACATAGCACTACAAGTGCAAACTACAAGTGCAAAGTGCACTTGAAATTGCACTGAAAGTGCACTTGGAAGTGCAGTCGCTGTAAATCTGAGGGGTAGATCTGAAATGAGGGGAAGCTTTGCTGATTTTATAATCCAATTATGTGCAAGCTAAAATGCTGTTTTTTTATTTTCATTGCATTTCCCCCATGGATCTACAGCGACTGCACTTCCAAGTGCACTTTCAGTGCAATTTCAAGTGCACTTTGCACTTGTAGTTTGCGCTTGTAGTGCAAAGTAGATTTGCCTTTAGTAAATAACCCCCATAGTGTGTTCCATCTCATGCATACTGTGAGCTTGCATCATGATACTGTGAGCAAACTTTGAAAATAGCAGGGTGGGATCAGGGCACCAAGCAACATGTTGGGCAACAAGAAGCAATCAAAAAGTCACATACACATTGGTAAGTATACTTGTTTGGGTAAACAATTCCAAGGCGTCAACCATTTCATTCTGACAAAATCACATATATCACATATATCAAATAATCCTATTTTAGGCATGTGCTTTGAACCCTTGTGCATTCCTTCTTCAGTGACAATGATGAATAAAGCAGAATCATCCAATATCTGAAACTTTAAATATCAACCTTTGTTCCAACTGTGGTATCCTGAGTCATCTAAACCTGTCAGTACTGCAGATTTAAGGTGAAGAAAATCTTATGTGGAAAGGTACTTCAAGAATTTACAGTCCTTCATATGTGCAATAGGCTCGGTGAAAATATCAACAGTTGCATAAAAAACACAAGGAATTGCTACCCAATGTGTCTGGTGACACAGAGCTGATGAAGGATGGATAGCGCTTCAAAAAGACTGCAATGATGTTTAAAGTACATACACTCTAACTATCATAGGGGGACTATAAGGGCTACTGGACAATACATAATACCAATTCAAATTAACCACTTCAGCCCCGGAAAGATTCACCCCCTTCCTGACCAGAGCACTTTTTACAATTTGGCACTGCGTTGCTTTAACTGCTAATTGCACGGTCATGCAATGCTGTACCAAAACTAAATTCGCGTCCTTTTCTTTGCACAAATAGAGCTTTCTTTTGATGGTATTTGATCACCTCTGCGGTTTTTATTTTTTACGCTATAAACGGAAAAAGACCGAAAATTTTGAAAAAAAATGATATTTTCTAATTTCTGTTATAAAAAAAATCCAATAAACTCAATTTTAGTCATACATTTAGGCCAAAATGTATTCGGCCACATGTCTTTGGTAAAAAAAATAAGCGTAAGTTTATTGGTTTGCGCAAAAGTTATAGCGTCTACAAGCTAGGGTACATTTTCTGGAATTTACATGGCTTTTAGTTTATGACTGCCTATGTCATTTCTTGAGGTGCTAAAATGGCAGGGAAGTACAAAACCCTCCCAAATGACCCCATTTTGGAAAGTAGACACCCCAAGGAAATTGCTGAGAGGCATGTTGAGCCCATTGAATATTATTTTTTTTGTCCCAAGTGATTGAATAATGACAAAAAAAAGAAAATTACAAAAAGTTGTCACTAAATGATATATTGCTCACACAGGTCATGGGCATATGTGGAATACATTCAGATGCTTCTCCTGAGTACGGGGATACCACATGTGTGGGACTTTTTGGGAGCCTAGCCGCGTACGGGGCCCCGAAAACCAATCACCGCCTTCAGAATTTCTAAGGGCTAAAATTTTTGATTTCACTCCTCACTACCTATCACAGTTTTGAAGGCCATAAAATGCCCAGATGGCACAACCCCCCCCCCAAATGACCCCATTTTGGAAAGTAGACACCCCAAGCTATTTGCTGAGAGGCATGTTGAGTCCATCATGGAATATTTTATATTTTGACACAAGTTGCGGGAAAGTGACAATTTTTTAATTTATTTATTTTTTTTTTGCACAAAGTTGTCACTAAATGATATATTGCTCACACAGGCCATGGGCATATGTGGAATTGCACCCCAAAATACATTTAGCTGCTTCTCCTGAGTATGGGGATACTACATGTGTGGGACTTTTTGGGAGCCTAGCCGCGTACGGGGCCCTGAAAACCAATCACCGCCTTCAGGATTTCTAAGGGTGTAAATTTTTGATTTCACTCTTCACTGCCTATCACAGTTTTGGAGGCCATGGAATGCCCAGGTGGCACAACCCCCCCCCCAAATGACCCCATTTTGGAAAGTAGACACCCCAAGCTATTTGCTGAGAGGCATGGTGAGTATTTTGCAGCTCTCATTTGTTTTTGAAAATGAAAACTTTGTGACAAAAAGTGAGGTCTGCAAAATATTCACTCTACCTCTCAGCAAATAGCTTGGGGTGTCTACTTTCCAAAATAGGGTCATTGGGGGGGGGGGGTTGTGCCACCTGGGCATTCCATGGCCTCCGAAACTGTGATAGGCAGTGAAGAGTGAAATCAAAAATTTACGCCCTTAGAAAGCCTAAAGGCGGTGCTTGGTTTTGGGGGTCCCGTACGCGGCTAGGCTCCCAAAAAGTCTCACACATGTGGTATCCCCGTACTCAGGAGAAGCAACAGAATGTATTTTGGGGTGTACTTTCACATATTCCAATGGCATGTTTGAGCAATATATCATTTAGTGACAAAAAAAAAATGTGTCTCTTTCCCGCAACTTGTGTCACAATATAAAATATTCCATGGACTCGATATGCCTCTCAGCAAATAGCTTGGGGTGCCTACTTTCCAAAATGGGGTCATTTGGGGGGGGGTTTGAACTGTCCTGGCATTTTATGCACAACATTTAGAAGCTTATGTCACACATCACCCACTCTTCTAACCACTTGAAGACAAAGCCCTTTCTAACACTTTTTGTTTACATGAAAACATTTTTTTTTTGCAAGAAAATTACTTTGAACCCCCAAACATTATATATTTTTTAAAGCAAACGCCCTACAGATTAAAATGGTGGGTGTTTCATTTTTTTTTCACACAGTATTTGCGCAGCGATTTTTCAAACGCATTTTTTAGGGAAAAAACACACTTTTTAAAATTTTAATGCACTAAAACACACTATATTGCCCAAATGTTTGATGAAATAAAAAAGATGATCTTAGGCCGAGTATATGGATACCAAACATGACATGCTTTAAAATTGCGCACAAATGTGCAGTGGCAACAAAATAAATACATTTTTAAAAGCTTTTAAAAGCCTTTACAGGTTACCACTTTAGATTTACAGAGGAGGTCTACTGCTAAAATTACTGCCCTCGATCTGACCTTCACGGTGATACCTCACATGCATGGTGCAATTGCTGTTTATATTTGACGCCAGACCGACACTTGCGTTCGCCTTAGTGCGAGAGCAGGGGGGACAGGGGTGCTTTTTTTTTTTTTTATTTATTTTTTTTGCTTTTTTATCTTATTTTTAAACTGTTCCTTTCATTTTTTTAAATCATTTTTATTGTTATCTCAGGGAATGTAAATATCCCCTATGATAGCAATAGGTAGTGACAGGTACTCTTTTTTGAAAAAATTGGGGTCTATTAGACCCTAGATCACTCCTCTGCCCTCAAAGAATCTGACCACACCAAGATCGGTGTGATAAAATGCTTTCACAATTTCCCAATGGTGCTGTTTACATCCGGCGAATTCTAAGTCATGAAATGCTCATAGCTTCCGGTTTCTTAGGCCATAGAGATGTTTGGAGCCACTCTGGTCTCTGATCAGCTCTATGGTCAGCTAGCTGAATCACTGGCTGCATTCTCAGGTTCCCTGTTGAGACAGGAGAGCCAGAGAAAAACATGGAAGACGTTGGGGGGGCATTCCCTCCCACTGCTTGTAAAAGCAGTCTAGAGGCTAATTAGCCACTAGGATTGCTTTTACATGAAAGCCGACCGCTGGCTGAAAAGAATGATACCAAGATGATACCTAAACCTGCAGGCATCATTCTGGTATAACCACTCAAAGTCGTGAATGGCGTACCTAAAGACAAAAAAATGGTTAACAATAAAACACAGTAAAAGGTAAAGTATAAAAAATTGCATACCTGAAAAGTAAACATGATAAAACATAATAAAAATAAAACATTGCAGAATAGAATACAGTAAAAAAGAGCAGAAGAATAGAGAGAGAATAGAGAGAGAGAGAACAATAAAACGACAACTATTTTTTTTATTTTATATATTTTTTTGTTTTTTGTTTTTTTACACTTTTTTTGTAACTAACTTTTATAACTGTAACCGGTTCCAGGTTCGGGTCTCTCAAAATGCGATGGCATCTTGGGAGACCCTGTGAAAGTGTGCCTAGTCTGTGCAATGCTGTACCCTACGCTAATACTCAACTAGTGAATGGTAGCGTTCAAAACATTCACCAATGCAAAGGATTGTCAGGAGAGGAGGGAAAATAATAGTGGGTTACACGCCTATATCTGTGCTTGCTGCAGACACAACATCTTTTTTGGGGGGATTCGTTGGGTAGGGGTACTCGGGAGGACATAAAGAAAATGCCTCTCATGCAGCCGACTGCATTTGGTTGGGGATGTGCATGGGGGAAGTACGGGCGCTGCAGAAGTGGTGGGTTCCCAATTAGGATTGGCGAATGCAGCAGGAAGGGCACTATGGGCACGACTGGCCTGTTTGTCTTCTTCTTGGTGTCAGCGGGACACTACTTGTGCTTGCCACCTCACCAGCTTGAACTGCACTTATGAGACTCGCCATGTCACCAAGTGTTACTGCAGTGCTGGTTTGACTACGACCGGGGTGTACTAGGCCACTGGCGCTTGCCAGTTCACCAAAATGCTACCAAAAAACTGTTAGTGATCGCAGGGATCAGGCCTGACTCTGTGAATGCTGCAGTTATGCGTTTAGTGTTTTGTAAGTGACAGTGATCGATCGATACTGCACTTGGGTGGGCTGGGCTGGGCTGGGCCGGGAGGAGGGGCAAAACGCAGGTGCTAGCAGGTATCTGGGCTGATCCCGCTAACACTGCATTTTTGGGAACCCTAAACTGCTGGGGACGCTAGTATAGATCTGATCGGATCATATATTGATCTGTTCAGATACTATACCACTAAGGGAGGTGTACGGTGCGTGCGTGGGTGTTAGCGGTACTGGCACTAACCTGACGCTGCCTGGAGCAACGTATATCACCGCCGGGCGATCAGGGGGCTAAACCTTTATTAGGCAATAAACGGCGGGTGCCCTGACACTATAAAAAATAAACTAACTAACCAGCGTTACCCGTAGCGGTTATACGGTGATCAGTGGTGAAAGGGTTAACTAGGGGGCAATCAAGGGGTTAAAACATTTATTAGATAGTATATGGGGGTCCCTGACGTTATAAAATGCTGACGGCAAACCTAAATATTTACCTCCCTAACTAGCGTCACCAGTGACACTAATACAGCGATCAGAAAAATTATCGCTTAGCAACACTGGCGATGGGGGGTGATCAAGGTGTTAAAACTTTATTAGGGGGGTTAGGGGGGTACCCTAGACCTAAAGGGGGCTAACACTAACTGCCCTACCACACTGACTGTCACAAACTGACACCAATGCAGGAAAAAAAAAACTGCTTGGTGTCAGTGTGACAGGGGGGAGGAGGGGTGATTGAGGGGTGATCGGGGGGGATCGGGGGGTAAAAGGGGGTGTTATGTGTGCCTGGCATGTTCTACTGTGATGTGTAGTGTTGTGCACTCACATTGCAGTCTTCTCTCCTCGGCGCCGGAACGGAAAATACCGAGCTGAGGAGAGATGACATCACTTCCTCTGCCTCTGTGTACTATACAGAGGCAGGGGAATGATCCCATTGGCTGGGAGTGATCGGGAGGGGGCGCCCACGAATGGATGGCCTCCCCCTTTACGTCCGATCGCCGGGGGAGATATGCCAACCACCTCGGGCAGGTACGTGATTCTGCCTACCCGTGCCATTCTGCCGACGTACATCGTCGTGAGGCGGTCAGCAAGTGGTTAAAAGAATTACTTTATTATACAAAGATTATAGAAACAAGTGTAGCACCCTGTTCCTGTTGATCAGGCGCTCGCATGTAAATTTAGTGGGTTATCTGTTCTGTATATAGTTCAGATTCAATGATATGGCTAAATTAGCCTCTGTTCCAGCATTGGATATGTTGCGTGCAGTTCCACACTATCGTCTGTAGGTGTCATCACCACAGGCCAGTGATGGAAGGGCAACAGGCTAAGGTGTATTGAGTGTCCTTCTTCCCCAGAAACAGCCTAGTGGGAGTGGTTCACCGCTGTGCATTCTGGGAAAGGATACTTAAGGGACAGGCGCCATTTTGTTCGCTCTCTCACCTCCTGGCCCACCTGGCCTATGGTAATTGACAATTCTTTTTCTGTCTCGGGGCCCTGCTGGCCCAAGGCTATGGGACTGCAAGTAGGCCCAGAAGCTGTCTGGGGCCTACTGGTTCGGAGGTGGTCCTGTGCGGTCTGTCCTGCGGGAAGAAACCGAGCAATTCAAAGATCCGGGGGAGGACTCATCTTGGAGAGGACCGAACGAAAGGCTGGTATCTCAAGAGGAGCCTGGTGACTCAATTGGAGGATGCATCCTAACCAATCTACCTCACAGTACTGCCGGATGGCTTAAAGGAACTTTGGTACTGTGTTGCTGTGTTCGTTACAATAAACACTAAATCCCGTGGCAGAGGATTGTCCAATTAACACTAAATCCTGTAGCAGAGAATTGTTCAATAATTTTTGTTCTCATCAAGTCTGTGGAAGAGACTTTTGTCCGTGCATCATTCTGGCTGCTAGGCCAGTGAGAGAGGCCTATCCGGGTGAGCAAGATCCGTTGACTGAAGGTATACTTGTCTCCGGGATCTCAAGTTCCTCAGTGATCTGCACAAGGTATCTGAACTTTCCCTTAACTCTCCATCCCTCTACTGCTCAAGTTGTTTAATAAAAGCATTTAAAAAAATGAACTAACGACTGGTGCATACATCGGTGGGTGCAAGGCCCAGTATAGACTCAAGGTTTCTGGAATGGTGAACTATGGGTAAGGGGTGATGGCAAAGACCCAAAATAATAATCAGCAGCTCCTTCGGGGGTCAGTGCTACACAAGCTAAAGTATAGCGGTTTGCACATAAAGTAAATTCCAATATTGCATATCTGTGATGGATTATAAAGTAGCACAAAGGCAACTGACGCATTTCAAAGCCACTTTCTTCTTCAGAGGTGCCCCAAGCAGGTGTATATGAACTATAAGTGCATAAAGGATATATACATGGACAGCCGCTGAATAAAAGTTCTAAAACCAGATTGATGGCATTCCAAAGGTCTGACAAACAACGGTGGATGGCAAGCACCCCCAATCCACAGACCACCACCCACCTCACCACTGGGGCAGTGGCATAGAGCCACAGAGATGCTCAGATGTGAATGGTCCAAAACTATGGCTAGTATATAGCAGTTATATGAAAGCCATGTAGTGCTATACACCTCCACCATATAAAGATACAAATTTGGCTGTTAGAAGAACCTCCTTCCCATCCTGTTTTGGTTGAACTCTCTACTCTGCTCTGTGAATAACTGCTATATAGTTACATAGTTACATAGTAGGTGATGTTGAAAAAAGACACAAGTCCATCAAGTCCAACTTATGTGTGTGATTATGTGTCAGTATTACATTACATATCCCTGTATATTGCGGTAATTCAGGTGATTATCTAATAGTTTCTTGAAGCTATCAATGCTCCCCGCTGAGACCACCGCCTGTGGAAGGGAATTCCACATCCTTGCCGCTCTTACAGTAAAGAACCCTCTACATAGTTTAAGGTTAAACCTCTTTTCTTCTAATTGTAATGAGTGGCCACGAGTCTTATTAAACTCTCTTCTGCAAAAAAGTTTTATCCCTATTGTGGGGTCACCAGTACAGTATTTGTAAATTGAAATCATATCCCCTCTCAAGCGTCTCTTCTCCAGAGAGAATAAGTTCGGTGCTCGCAACCTTTCCTCATAACTAAGATCCTCCAGACCCTTTATTAGCTTTGTTGCCCTTCTTTGTACTCGCTCCATTTCCAGTACGTCCCTCCTGAGGACTGGTGCCCAGAACTGGACAACATACTCCAGGTGCGGGCGGACCAGAGTCTTGTAGAGCGGGAGAATTATCGTTTTATCTCTGCAGTTGATCCCCCTTTTAATGCATGCCAATATTCTGTTTGCTTTATTAGCAGCAGCTTGGCATTGCATGCCATTGCTGAGCCTATCATCTACTAGGACCCCCAGGTCCTTTTCCATCCTAGATTCCCCCAGAGGTTCTCCCCCCAGTGTATAGATTGCATTCATATTTTTGCCACCCAAATGCATTATTTTACATTTTTCTACATTGAACCTCATTTGCCATGTAGTCGCCCACCCCATTAATTTGTTCAGGTCTTTTTGCAAGATTTCCACATCCTGCGGAGAAGTTATTGCCCTGCTTAGCTTAGTATCGTCTGCAAATACAGAGATTGAACTGTTTATCCCATCCTCCAGGTTGTTTATGAACAAATTAAATAGGATTGGTCCCAGCACAGAACCCTGGGGAACCCCACTACCCACCCCTGACCATTCTGAGTACTCCCCATTTATCACCACCCTCTGAACACGCCCTTATAGCCAGTTTTCAATCCATGTACTCACCCTATGGTCCATGCCAACGCACCTTATTTTGTACAGTAAACGTTTATGGGGAACTGTGTCAAATGCTTTTGAAAAATCCAGGCACACCACGTCTACAGGCCTTCCTTTATCTAGATGGCAACTCACCTCCTCATAGAAGGTTAATAGATTGGTTTGGCAAGAACGATTCTTCATGAATCCATGCTGATTACTGCTAATGATATCATTCTTATTACTAAAATCTTGTATATAGTCCCTTATCATCCCCTCCAAGAGTTTACATACTATTGATGTTAGGCTAACTGGTCTGTAATTCCCAGGGATGTTTTTTGGGCCCTTTTTAAATATTGGTGCTACATTGGCTTTTTTCCAATCAGCTGGTACCATTCCAGTCAATAGACTGTCTGTAAAAATTAGGAACAACGGTCTGGCAATCACCTGACTGAGTTCCCTAAGTACCCTTGGATGCAAGCCATCTGGTCCCGGTGATTTATTAATGTTAAGTTTCTCAAGTCTAATTTTAATTCCGTCCTCTGTTAACCATGTAGGTGCTTCCTGTGTTGTGTCATGAGGATAAACACTGCAGTTTTGGTTACTGAAGCCCCCCGATTCACTCGTGAAGACTGAGGAGAAGAATAAATTCAATACCTTTGCCATCTCCCCATCCTTTGTAACCAGATGTCCTTCCTCATTCTTTATGGGGCCAATATGGTCTGTCCTCCCTTTTTTACTGTTTACATACTTAAAGAATTTCTTGGGATTTTTTTTGCTCTCCTCCGCTATGTGTCTTTCATGTTCTATCTTAGCCATCCTAATTGCACCCTTACATTTCTTATTGCATTCTTTATAAATTCTGAATGCTGTGGATGATCCCTCAACCTTGTATTTTTTGAAGGCCTTCTCCTTTGCTTTTATATGCATTTTTACATTGGAGTTAAGCCATCCAGGATGTTTGTTCGCTCTTTTAAATTTATTACCCAATGGGATACATTGGCTAATGCCCTTATTTAATATGCTCTTAAAGCAAACCCATCTCTCCTCCGTATTCTTTGTTCCTAATATTTTATCCCAATTTATGCCTTTTAGCAAGGTTTATAGTTTAGGGAAGTTGGCTCTTTTGAAATTCAGTGTCTTTGTGTTCCCTTCATGTTTCCTATTTGTGTGATTTATACTGAAACTAATTGACCTGTGATCGCTGTTACCTAAATTGCCCCGTATTTCCACATCTGTTATCAGGTCTGTATTGTTGGTAATCAGTAGATCTAGTAATGTTTTATTTCTAGTTGGTGCGTCTACCATCTGACCCATAAAATTGTCCTGCAAGACACTAAGGAACTGGCTAGCCTTAAATGAATGCGCGGTTCCCTCCACCCAGTCTATGTCTGGATAATTAAAATCCCCCATTATGATAACACTTCCCATCCTTGCTGCTAATCCAATTTGTGAGAGGAGATCCGTCTCCACTTCCTCCCTCAGGTTAGGGGGCCTATAGCATACTCCCAGTATTATTTTCCCCTTAGCTTCATCCCTTTGGAGCTCTACCCATAAAGATTCCACCTCCTCCCTAGCCCCCTCAGTGATGTCATCTCTCACATTCACTTGTACATTATTCTTGATATATAGGCATACCCCTCCCCCTTTTTTACCCTCTCTATCCTTGCGGTATAGGGTATACCCTTGAATGTTTGCCAGCCAATCATGAGAGCTGTTGAACCAGGTCTCTGAAATTCCCACAAAATCCAAATCCTCCTTGTACAACAGTATCTCTAGTTCACCCATCTTGTCCGCCAGGCTCCTGGCATTGGTGAACATGCCACATAGTTTAGACCGGTCGCATATTGTCCTCGTATTGGGTGTTTCAGGATTGCAACTTGGACTTGCTACTATACTCACCTTGTGTTTTTGTGCTTTGGTTAACCTACCACTAATGCCCCCAATACTACCCTCTGGAATATCTTCCGCGCTGGCTATCACTGTCTCTGGACCCTCCCCCCCATCGCCTAGTTTAAAAACCCCTCTAACTTTTTGGCCATCTTCATTCCCAGCAGATCTGCACCCTCCTCATTTAGGTGCAGTCCGTCCCTTCTATAGTACCGGTTACCGACTGAGAAGTCGGCCCAGTCCTCCAGGAACCCAAACCCCTCCTTACTACACCAGCTCTTCAGCCACTTGTTTACTTCCCTAATCTCCCTCTGCCTCTCTGGTGTGGCTCGATGTACCGGTAGTATTCCTGAGAACACTACCTTGGAGGTCCTTTTCCTCAATTTAGCTCCTAAGTCCCTAAAATCGTTCTTTAGGACACTCCATCTGCCTCTGACTTTGTCATTGGTGCCAACGTGCACCATGACAGCCGGGTCTTCCCCAGCCCCTCCCAGTAATCTGTCCACAAGATCCGTGATGTGCCGAACCTGAGCGCCCGGTAGACAACATACTGTTCGGCGCTTCAGGTCTTGGTTACAGATTGCCCTCTCTGTCCTTCTAAGAATTGAGTCCCCTACCACCAGAATCTGTCTTTCCTTTCCCTTTGCTGCCCCCCCACTCTCACTGGAGGAGTTCTTCCCCTGGCAGCTAGGAGAGTCCTTCATCTCCAGCAGTGCTGGTCCCTGACTGGTTACACCAATGTCACTCAATGGAGCGTACTTATTGGGATGCTCCAGTCCTGGATCGGCCTCCCTGGCACTTCCCCCTCTACCCCTCCTGACTGTCACCCATCTACTCTTTGCTAGTGCCTGCACCTCTTTGTCTCCACCCGCCTCTGTGCTGGCCCCTGCCGGCACCTGCCCTGTACGTTCCTGGCTCACTTTTAGTATGGAGGGACTTCTCAGTGCTGACAGTTGCTTCCCCAGATTCAGAACCTGGGCTTCCAGGGAAACAATGTGCTTACATTTTGCACAGCAGTATTCGCCCTCGATCGGATGATCAAGGAACGCATACATGCGGCAAGATGTACAAAGAGTCGCCTCTCCACACCCGCCGGGCATCGTACCTATTAAATTTAGTGCGGATTTGGGGATTTTACCCTGTCCAAATTACCTAACAGCTAGCTTCCTGGCACTAATACTCAAGACAATACACAGGTACATGACAAGACAATACACAGGTACACAATACACAAGTACTAACGATCCACACACACTACTCAGACAACACTCAGATACTCACACTACACAGGTACTATGACCCCTGTTATAACCTCCTGTTTTAAACTCTTGTTTTTAACTCCCACTTAATCCAGCTCCACTTACACCAAGCTCCACAGCTTCAAACTGAGCACGCTCAGACTGAGTCCTACAACAAGTTAAATAGGCACCTGTGAGCAATTAACCACACCCCTTAATTGATAGACACATGAAACCAAGAAAAAAAAAAGCTATTTAAAAAGTGACAGCAAAAGGCAAATTAAAAACTAAAAGGAAAAGTCCCCAAAATGCAACCTAGCAAACACCAACAGACAGCAAACACACACCAACAGACAGCAAACACACACCAACAGACAGCAAACACACACCAACAGACAGTAAACACACACCAACAGACAGCAAACACACACCAACAGACAGCAAACACACACCAACAGACAGCACACACCAACAGACAGCAAGACTTGTATACTCTAACACTTGTTTTTAACTCCCACTTAATCCAGCTCCACTTACACCAAGCTCCACAGCTTCAAACTGAGCACGCTCAGACTGAGTCCTACAACAAGTTAAATAGGCACCTGTGAGCAATTAACCACACCCCTTAATTGATAGACTGATGAAACCAAGAAAAAAAAAAAAAAAAAAGCTATTTAAAAAGTGACAGCAAAAGGCAAATTAAAAACTAAAAGGAAAAGTCCCCAAAATGCAACCCAGCAAACACCAACAGACAGCAAACACACACCAACAGACAGTAAACACACACCAACAGACAGCAAACACACACCAACAGACAGCAAACACACACCAACAGACAGCAAACACACACCAACAGACAGCACACACCAACAGACAGCAAGACTTGTATACTCTAACACTTGTTTTTAACTCCCACTTAATCCAGCTCCACTTACACCAAGCTCCACAGCTTCAAACTGAGCACGCTCAGACTGAGTCCTACAACAAGTTAAATAGGCACCTGTGAGCAATTAACCACACCCCTTAATTGATAGACTGATGAAACCAAGAAAAAAAAAAAAAGAAAAAAAAAGCTATTTTGGACTAGCCATCATTTTGGACAATTCACGTCTGAGCATCTCGGTGGTTCTCCCAGTGGTGCGGTGGGTGGGGGTCTGTGGACTACACGCTCCTGGCACGGTAGCCAGCGTGTACCATGTGTTTGCTGTGACAGCCAATCACAGCGGTCACATGACCCAAATGGCCGCCTCTGCCTCCTGGCTTTTGGAACCCTTAAAGGTCTGGGAGGCGGTCGGCTAAAAGGGGTTAAACATACTTTAAAATAAATAATTATCTGGAAAATACATTTCAGGTATTTTTAATAATTGCCAGTCCAGAAATATTCAACTACTTGTGAGAGGAGCACTGGGAACATCAGGATTGTTAAGAGTATGTGTTCCTGAGTAGCTGGTCTAATCAGGCATCCCTATTTCAGTGCTCTAGTAATCCTTTCTTGAAGGGGCAAATGACTGTACAAAGCTCTCTCAATACTTGGGAAAAAGAATAATAGAGAAACTGTGAGCTGGAATCCTTGTAAGTGAAAAAGCCTGTTTTCTGGAACCAGACACAAGGTTCAACTCCCTGATAGAGAGGGACTTGTGTAGTAAGTGTCAGCTGGGCTAGGATTTATTTTTGTGATTAAATGGTTTGTTTGTTTTTTTTTGTTTTTTTCAGAAAAAAAAACCTTTGAGATGGTAGAGATGTTGCATATATCATGTCACCTCAATGATGAAAACTCTAAAACTGTTGCATGGACTCTCACTGCACACACAAAAAACCCCATTTAAGTCTAACTCAATTTGCACTTTTACTGTAAATATTTTATTTGGGCCAGCTGGCCCAAATGAACTATTTATTTTACTAATAGTTGTAACCACTGTCAGCTCTGTGTAAACTGTATGTAGCATCAGCTACATACAGTTCCAGCAGTAGTACTGAGACTTTCCATCTGCTGCTGAAAAAAAAAGTCAAGTTAGGTTGTGTGCTACTCAGCTATTCACAGAAAGCCTTGTACAAGGTTACCTGTAACTGACTGAGTTGGAAATCATGATTTCATCCATTCACCTCTCCCCTTAAGCCAATCAGAGGTGGACTTGTATTAATTGATAAATATCTTTAGCTTCCTGTAAATGGCTAAGCAGCACTCAGCCCAATCCAATTTTGTTTGGGCAGCAGATGGGAAATCCTCATACTGCTTCTGGGACACAGCACTGTATACTGTATGTAGCCGATGCTACAGATATTTTATACAGCTCTCACAGTGGCCACAGGTTAGTAATGAATTGTTGTTCATTTGGGCCAGCTAGACTAGAAAGCTGGCCATAAATTATGCAATTGTCTTTCCTTCGGCCAAAGGTGGAAGGAAAGATAATTGCTCGATTCCCCTATCAAAACAGTCAGTGTTGATGGGGGAATCCTTTCTGCTGTGCTATTGTTTTCTGACATTGGGAGGTTTTCCTTCTGTCAGAATACAATTTTCACTGCTGCCGGCTATAGTGTTGAAACATTGTGCTAATCTATGGATAATTGGATTAGCACAATGCAAGTAAATCACTTCAAACAGAAGATTGATACGATTCGCAAGGAGATCTTTACTGTTCAGATATCCTCCTTGCGTTACACTTCATGCCCACAGGTTCAATCATTACTTCCCTCTTTCAACCCCACCACTGTAGACGAGGTTGCTAAACTACTTGCTAACGTTCACCTTACCACCTGCCCTCTGGATCCTGTTCCCTCGCAAATGCTACGTTCACCCTCTGGCTCTATGCTACACTCTCTAACCCACATCTTCAATCTCTCCCTCGCTTCTGGCATCTTCCCAACTCTCTAAAACATGCACTTGTCAGACCCATACTTAAAAAGCCCTCACTGGACCCATCCAATCTTTTTTGTTTTATTCTGTATTTTATTTTATTTTAAGCAATTTTATACAAACAAATATAATTCAATTGCATGTGCATCATAAAGTACAACATAAAACAGTTTGGTTCTATTTTAAGTAGGTATACAAAATCTTTAAAGTCACCATTCTTATTTTATATATTTCTAATGAAAGTATAGACTTTGATCTCCATCATCCTAGTAATTCACACCAACAAACAACCATCCAATCTTAAGAACCTATGCCCCATCTCCTTGCTCCCCTTCTTATCCAAACTTCTTGAAAGTCTGGTCTACAACTGACTGAGCGTCCACTTCGCTGTTAACCTCCCTGGTGGTATTCCTGAGTCTGGGTGGAATTTCAGAACCAAAAGCGGTAACCCCGAGCCATACTCGGGATCGCATTGCAGGATCCAGGAAGAGCTTACTTACCTTGTCCCCTGGATCCTGCAATGGCTCCCCACAGTGTGAGCGGCTTGTCCTCCATTCAATTAATCACGGAGCTGAGCTCCGTACCCTGTGAGTGTTATGACGCCAAATTCAAGAAGTGAAACACACACAATACATAAAGTATCTTATCCTATTACATTATGTATGAAATTATTTCACATCCCTTTTGTCCCTAGTGGTTTGTCCAGTGCCCTGCATGTAGTTTTATATGTTCTATCTGCCTGGAAACTGGAGATTGTCCATAGCAACCAAAACCATCCCTTTACATCAAAAGTGGTGTTAGACCAGCTAGAAAACAGCGATAATAAATTAGAATCACTCGCAGAATTGATCAATAGTGATTTGTGGGGAGATCCGTCATCAAACACTGAAAGTAATGACAGCGACAATTCTGAGCAAATTTCAGTGTTTTTGATTTGATTACATTATTGAATAATTTTTATTATAATTATATTATTATTTGGTATAATTATTTATAGTTATTTATTATATTATAATTTACGATTTTGTGTTTCAAAATTTATCATACCCAAGATGTCTACTAGACTCTGGTTTGGACAGATTTAAGTGAGTTATTCCTAAGAATTACAGGCCTACAATATAAAACACCAAATTTCCATGCAAAATAATAGTATCACTTTCAGCACCCAAAATCTGAAATAATTATACAGCCAGGGAGGTTAATAGCCTTCTTCATCACCTTCAGTCTGGATTTCGTCCTTAACACTCCACAGAAACTGCTCTCCTAAAACTAACAAACGATCTACTAATGGCCAAAAGCAATCAACACTATTCTGTACTCCTACTCCTGGACCTCTCTGCTACCTTTGATATGGTTGACCACCCCCTCCTCCTCAAAAACTCCACGCCTTTGGTCTCCGTGACTGTACTCTTCGCTGGTTCTCTTCCTACTATCCAACCACACCTTTAGCATTTTTTTAAAACTCTACTTCCTCCTCTCCTCTTCCTTTCTCTGTTGGGGTCCCGCAAGGTTCTGTTCTTGGACCTCTCCTATTTTCAGTCTACACCTCCTCCCTGGGTCAGCTGATAGCCTCCCATGGCTTCCAATACCACCTCTATGCTGACGACCCCCAAATCTATTTCTCTACCCCTCAGCTCACTCCCTCTGTCTCCTCACGTATCACTAATTTACTATCAGATATATCAGTCTGGATGTCACACCACTTCCTCAAACTCAATCTATCCAAAACTGAACTTATAATTTTTCCTCCCCTTCCCCTGATCTCTCTGTCAAAATCGATGGCACAACTATAAGCCCATCCCCACATGCCAAGGTTTTGGTGTAGTCCTGGACTCTGAACTCTCCATTAAGCACCATGTCCAATCACGATCCAAATCTCGCCGCCTCAACCTCCGCAACATCTCCAAAATACGCCCCTTTCTAACCAATGGCACAAAGCTCTTAATTCACTCTCTGGTCATCTCTCGCCTTGACTACTGCAACTCCCTTCTCATTGGCTTACCTCTACATAGTCTTTCACCTCTTCAATTCATCATGAATGCTGCTGCTAGACACATCCACCTTACCAAGCGCTCTGTGTCTGCTAATCCTCTCTGTCAATCCCTCCACTTGCTTCCGCGCACCCAACAAATTCAATTCAAAATACTAAAAACTACTTACAAAGCCATCCAAAATTTGGCCCAAGCTACATCACTAGCCTAGTCTCTAAATACCAACCTACTTGTTCTCTTCATTCCTCTCAAGACCTCCTGCTCTCTAGCTCCCTCGTCACCTCCTCCCATGCTTGCCTCTAGGGATGAGCCTGATGTTCGCCTGTTCGGCGAACAGCGAACAATATGCGGTGTTCGCGGCAAATTCGAAAGCCACCAGAACACCGTTAAAGTGTATGGGACACAAACATGAAAAATCAAAAGTGCTAATTTTAAAGGCTTATATGCAAGTTATTGTCATAAAAAGTGTTTGGGGAACTGGGTTCTGCCCCAGGGGACATGTATCAATGCAAACATTTTTTTTTAAAACGGCCATTTTTTCGGGAGCAATGATTTTTTTAATGCTTAAAGTGAAACAATAAATATGAAATATTCCTTTAACCAGTTGCCAACCGCTGCACGACGATGTACGTCGGCAGAATGGCACGGGCAGGCATAAGGACTTACCTGTACGTCCTTGCCTGCCCGCGGGCGGGGGGTCCGATCGGACCCCCCGGTGCCTACGGCAGTCGGATTCTCGTCAGGGGCGATCAAAGGTGAGGGGGGCCAGTCATTCGTGGCTCCCCCCTCTCGATCGCTCCTGGCGAATGAAATGCTTCCTCGGCTTCTGTATAGTAAACAGAAGCGGAAGAAGTGATGTCATCTCTCCTCAGTTCGGTATTTTCACTACACACACAGTAGAACACGCCAGGCATACATTACACCCCCCATCACCCCCTGATCCCCCCCTGATCACCCCCCAATCACCCCTGTCACACTGATACCAAACAGTTTTTTTTTTTCTGATTACTGCATTGGGTTCAGTTTGTGACAGTTAGTGTGGTAGGGCAGTTAGTTTTAGCCCCCTTTAGGTCTAGGGTACCCCCCTAACCCCCCCTAATAAAGTTTTAACCCCTTGATCACCCCCCGTTGCCAGTGTCACTAAGCGATCATTTTTCTGATCGCTGTATTAGTGTCACTGGTGACGCTAGTTAGGGAGGTAAATATATAGGTTCACCATCAGCGTTTTATAGCGTCAGGGACCCCTATATACTACCTAATAAAGGTTTTAACCCCTTGATTGCCCCCTAGTTAACCCTTTCACCAGTGATCACTGTATAACTGTTACGGGTGACGCTGGTTAGTTAGTTTATTTTTTATAGTGTCAGGGCACCCGCCGTTTCTACCGAATAAAGGTTTAGCCCCCTGATCGCCCGACGGTGATATAAGTTAGGATTTAGGGTCAGATAGGGTCTGCGTCACCCCAGGCAGCGTCAGGTTAGCGCCAGTAGCACTAACACCCACGCACGCACCGCACACCTCCCTTAGTGGTATAGTATTGGAACAGATCAATATCTGATCCGATCAGATCTATACTAGCGTCCCCAGCAGTTTAGGGTTCCCAAAAACACAGTGTTAGCAGGATCAGCCCAGATACCTGCTAGCACCTGCGTTTTGCCCCTCCGCCCAGCCCAGCCCACCCAAGTGCAGTATCGATTGATCACTGTCACTTACAAAACACTAAACACACATAACTGCAGCGGTCGCAGAGTCAGGCCTGATCCCTGCGATCGCTAACAGTTTTTTTGGTAGAGTTTTGGTGAACTGGCAAGCACCAGCCCCAGGCAGCATCAGGTTAGTGCCAGTAGCGCTAACACCCATGTACGCACCGTACACCTCCCTTAGTGGCATAGTATCTGAACGGATCAATATCTGATCCGATCAGATTTATACTAGCGTCCCCAGCAGTTTAGGGCTCCCAAAAACGCAGTGTTAGCGGGATCAGCCCAGATACCTTCCAGCACCTGCGTTTTGCCCCTCCGCCCGGCCCAGCCCAGCCCAGCCCACCCAAGTTCAATATCGATCGTTCACTATCACTTACAAAACACTAAACGCATAACTGCAGCGTTCGCAGAGTCAGGCCTGATCCCTGCCATCGCTAACAGTTTTTTTGGTAGTGTTTTGGTGAACTGGCAAGCACCAGCGGCCTAATATACCCCGGTCGTAGTCAAACCAGCACTGCAGTAACACTTGGTGACGTGGCGAGTCCCATAAGTGCAGTTCAAGCTGGTGAGGTGGCAAGCACAAGTAGTGTCCCGCTGCCACCAAGAAGAAGACAAACACAGGCCTGTCGTGCCCATAGTGCCCTTCCTGCTGCATTCGCCAATCCTAATTGGGAACCCACCACTTCTGCAGCACCCGTACTTCTCCCATTCACATCCCCAACCAAATGCAGTTGGCTGCATGAGAGACATTTTCTTTATGTCCTCCCGAGTACCCCTACCCAACGAACCCCCCCAAAAAAGATGTCATGTCTGCAGCAAGCGCGGATATAGGCGTGACAACCGCTATTATTGTCACTCCTGTCCTGACAATCCTGGTCTTTACATTGGTGAATGTTTTGAACGCTACCATACACTAGTTGAGTATTAGCTTACAGCATTGCACAGACTAGGCACACTTTCACAGGGTCTCCCAAGATGCCATCACATTTTGAGAGACCCGAACCTGGAACCGGTTACGGTTACAAAAGTTACAGTTTCAAAAACAAGTGTAAAAAAAAAAAGCCCACAAAAAAATATATGAAATAAAAAAAAATAGTTGTCGTTTTATTGTTCTCTCTCTCTATTCTCTCTCTATTGTTCTGCTTTTTTTTACTGTATTCTATTCTGCAATGTTTTATTGTTATTATGTTTTATCATGTTTGCTTTTCAGGTATGCATTTTTTTTTACTTTACTGTTTACTGTGTTTTATTGTTAACCATTTTTTTGTCATCAGGTACGCCATTCAGCTGCAGCGTGGATTTATTTATCTTGACAGCAACAGCGTTTGCTCCCACGATATATAAAGCTGTGACTCCAGCGGAGGTGATATATGCCGAAGAATGGGGGCAGCAGGGGCGGAGGAGCGATTTGCTCCTACCTTTTGCTGGAGGATGCCCCCATGCTTCGGCATATATAAACGGTGCATGTATGCCCATCATTAGAAGTGGGTGGATGAAGGGAGGTATTCTAATGGTGGGCATACCCACTGATCAATATATCAGTATAGAGGAACAGCGATCGGTTTCCTCCCCTTGTGCGTCCCCTCCCCCTACAGTTGTAATCACTCCCCTAGCAAACATTTAACCCCTCGTCTCCCCTAGTGGTTAACCCCTTCCCTGCCTGTCACATTTATACAGTAATCAATGCAATTTTATAGCATTTATCACTGTATAAATGTGAATGGTCCCAAAAATGTGTCAAAAGTGTCCGATGTGTCAATCATAATGTCGCAGTCATGAAAAAAATTACGATCGCTGCTATTACTGGTAAAAAAAATAAAAAAATATTTTTCTTTTTAAAATGCCATAAATCTATACCGTATTTTGTCGATGCTATAACTTTTGCGCAAACCAATCAATATACGCTTATTGTGATTTTTTTTACCAAAAACATGTAGAAGAATACGTATCGGCTGAAACTGAGGAAAAAATTTGTTTTTTAAAAAACAAATTGGTATATTTATTATAGCAAAAAGTAAAAAATATTGTGTTTTTTTCAAAATTGTCGCTCTTCTTTTGTTTATAGTGCAAAAAATAAAAACTGCAGAGGTGATCAAATACCACCAAAAGAAAGCTCTCTTTGTGGGGAAAAAAGGATGTCAATTTTGTTTGGGTACAACATTGCACGACCGCGCGTTTAAAATGCAACAGCACTGAAAACTAAAAATTGGTCTGGGAAGGAAGGGGGTGAAAATGCCCTGTATTGAACCGGTTAAAGCATGTCATGTTTGGTATCCATGTACTCGGCCTAAGATCATATTTTTTATTTCATCAAAAATTTGGGCAAAATAGTGTGTTTTAGTGCATTCAAATTTAAAAAAGTGTGTTTTTTCCCCAAAAAATGCGTTTGAAAAATCGCTGCGCAAATACTGTGTGAAAAAAAAAAAATGAAACACCCACCATTTTAATCTGTAGGGCATTTGCTTTAAAAAAATATATAATGTTTGGGGGTTCAAAGTAATTTTCTTGCAAAAAAAAATAATTTTTTTTCATGTAAACAAAAAGTGTTAGAAAGGGCTTTGTCTTCAAGTGGTTAGAAGAGTGGGTGATGTGTGACATAAGCTTCTAAAGGTTGTGCATAAAATGCCAAGACAGTTCAAACCCCCCCCAAATGACCCCATTTTGGAAAGTAGATACCCCAAGCTATTTGCTGAGAGGCATGTCGAGTCCATGGAATATTTTATATTGTGACACAAGTTACGGGAAAAAGACAATTTTTTTTGGCACAAAGTCACTAAATGATATATTGCTCAAACATGCCATGGGAATATGTGACATTACACCCCAAAATACATTCTGTTGCTTCTCCTGAGTATGGGGAGACCACATGTGTGAGACTTCTTGGGAGCCTAGCCGCGTACGGGACCCCGAAAACCAAGCACCGCCTTTAGGCTTTCTAAGGGCGTACATTTTTTATTTCACTCTTCACTGCCTATCACAGTTTTGGAGGTCATGGAATGCCCAGGTGGCACAAAACCACCCCAAATGACCCTATTTTGGAAAGTAGACATCCCAAGCTATTTGCTGAGAGGTATAGTGAGGATTTTGCAGACCTCACTTTTTGTCACAAAGTTTTGAAATTTGAAAAAAGAAAAAAAAAAGTTTTTTCTTGTCTTTCTTCATTTTCAAAAACAAATGAGAGCTGCAAAATACTCACCATGCCTCTCAGCAAATAGCTTGGGGTGTCTACTTTCCAAAATGGGGTAATTGGGGGGGGGGGGTTGTGCCATCTGGGCATTCCATGGCCTCAGAAACTATGATAGGCAATGAAGAGTGAAATCAAAAATTTACGCCCTTAGAAATCCTGAAGGCGGCGATTGGATTTCGGAGCCCCGTACGCGGCTAGGCTCCCAAAAAGTCCCACACATGTAGTATCCCCGTACTCAGGAGAAGCAGCTAAATGTATTTTGGGGTGCAATTCCACATATGCCCATGGCCTGTGTGAGCAATATATCATTTAGTGACAACTTTGTGCAAAAAAAAAAAAAATTGTCACTTTCCCGCAATTTGTGTCAAAATATAAAATATTCCATGGACTCAACATGCCCCTCAGCAAATAGCTTGGGGTGTCTACTTTCCAAAATGGGGTAATTTGGGGGGGGTTGTGCCATCTGGGCATTTATGGCCTTCAAAACTGTGATAGGTAGTGAGGAGTGAAATCAAAAAAATTTACGCCTTTAGAAATCCTGAAGGCGGTGATTGGTTTTCGGGGCCCCGTACGTGGCTAGGCTCCCAAAAAGTCCCACACATGTGTTATCCCCATACTCAGGAAAAGCAGCTGAATGTATGTTGGGGTGCAATTCCACATATGCCCATGGCCTGTGTGAGCAATATATCATTTAGTGACAACTTTTTGTAATTTTATTTTTTTGGTCATTATTCAATCACTTAGGACAAAAAAATTTATATTCAATGGGCTCAACATGCCTCTCAGCAATTTCCTTGGGGTGTCTACTTTCCAAAATGGGGTCATTTGGGGGGGTTTTGTACTGGCCTGCCATTTTAGCATCTCAAGAAATGACATAGGCAGTCATAAATTAAAGGCTGTGTAAATTCCAGAAAATGTACCCTAGTTTGTAGGCGCTATAACTTTTGCGCAAACCAATAAATATACGCTTATTGACATTTTTTTTTACCAAAGACATGTGGCCGAATACATTTTGGCCCAAATGTATGACTAAAATTGAGTTTATTGGATTTTTTTATAACAAAAAGTAGAAAATATCATTTTTTTTCAAAATTTTCGGTCTTTTTCCGTTTATATCGCAAAAAATAAAAAACGGCAGAGGTGATCAAATACATCAAAAGAAAGCTCTATTTGTGGGAAGAAAAGGACGCAAATTTTGTTTGGGTACAGCATTGCATGACCGTGCAATTAGCAGTTCAAGCGACGCAGTGCCAAATTGCAAAAAGTGCTCTGGTCAGGAAGGGGGTAAATCCTTCCAGGGCTGAAGTGGTTAAAGATCGTGCCTGGGGTTGTCTATAGTATGCCGCAACGTGGCATATTTTTCCTTTTGATGTACAATGCCCTTTCTTTCCAGATTATCTCATTTATTATTTTTGACCACTCCTCTACTGCTGGGGGCTTAAAGTGGATGTAAACCCAATGTCATCCTTTGTAAACTACTGCCATAGGGGTTATCTATAAGGATATACATGCCTCCTGCATGTATCCTTACCTGTCAAATGTCTCCCCACTCTCTGCTATTAGACCCGAAAAACTGCATATTGTGTGGGTGGGTCTGTTGTCTGGAGCTCGGTGGGTGGAGTCGTGATGTCAGTAGAATCCCCGCCCACCTCTACACTCCCCTTGTCAATATGCATTTTCTCCTGTGTATTTCTAACCCTGAACTTCTGCTATATTCTCTAACATCCAGTGAAAAGACAGGAAAGTAACCACATGACTTTAGCACGCCAAATCATGGTGAAGTGTGGAACAGCCAATCCTTGCAGAGCTGCTGAAGAAAGGAGTGGGGGAGGGAATTTAAAAATACTGCATGTCTCTTAGGCTAGTGTATGAGATGTAAATCACCTGTCACTCACAGCAAGGGGGAGTATTTGACAAAGTTTTTCTCAGTTTGTCAAGAATTGTCAAGAAACATGAAGGGAACACAAAGACACTGAATTTCAAAAGAGCCAACTTCCCTAAACTACAAACCTTGCTAAAAGGCATAAATTGGGATAAAATATTAGGAACAAAGAATACGGAGGAGAGATGGGTTTGCTTTAAGAGCATATTAAATAAGGGCATTAGCCAATGTATCCCATTAAGTAATACATTTAAAAGAGCGAACAAAAATTCTGGATGACTTAACTCCAATGTAAAAATGCATATAAAAGCAAAGGAGAAGGCCTTTAAAAAATACAAGGTTGAGGGATCATCCTCAGCATTCAGACTTTATAAAGAATGCAATAAGAAATGTAAGGGTGCAATTAGGACGGCTAAGATAGAACATGAAAGACACATAGCGGAGGAGAGCAAAAAAGATCCCAAGAAATTCTTTAAGTATGTAAACAGTAAAAAAGGGAGGACAGACCATATTGGCCCCATAAAGAATGAGGAAGGACATCTGTTTACAAAGGATGGGGAGATGGCAAAGGTATTGAATTTATTCTTCTCCTCAGTACTCACGAGTGAATCGGGGGGCTTCAGTAACCAAAACTGCAGTGTTTATCCTCATGACACAACACAGGAAGCACCTACATGGTTAACAGAGGACGGAATTAAAATTAGACTTGAGAAACTTAACATTAATAAATCACCGGGACCAGATGGCTTGCATCCGAGGGTACTTAGGGAACTCAGTCAGGTGATTGCCAGACCGTTGTTCCTAATTTTTACAGATAGTCTATTGACTGGAATGGTACCAGCTGATTGGAGAAAAGCCAATGTAGCACCAATATTTAAAAAGGGCCCAAAAAACATCCCTGGGAATTACAGACCAGTTAGCCTAACATCAATAATATGTAAACTCTTGGAGGGGATGATAAGGGACTATATACAAGATTTTAGTAATAAGAATGATATCATTAGCAGTAATCAGCATGGATTCATGAAGAATCGTTCTTGCCAAACCAATCTATTAACCTTCTATGAGGAGGTGAGTTGCCATCTAGATAAAGGAAGGCCCGTAGACGTGGTGTATCTGGATTTTGCAAAAGCATTTGACACAGTTCCCCATAAACGTTTACTGTACAAAATAAGGTGCGTTGGCATGGACCATAAGGTGAGTACATGGATTGAAAACTGGCTACAAGGGCGTGTTCAGAGGGTGGTGATAAATGGGGAGTACTCAGAATGGTCAGGGGTGGGTAGTGGGGTTCCCCAGGGTTCTGTGCTGGGACCAATCCTATTTAATTTGTTCATAAACGATCTGGAGGATGGGATAAACAGTTCAATCTCTGTATTTGCAGACGATATTAAGCTAAGCAGGGCAATAACTTCTCCACAGGATGTGGAAATCTTGCAAAAAGACCTGAACAAATTAATGGGGTGGGCAACTACATGGCAAATGAGGTTCAATGTAGAAAAATGTAAACTAATGCATTTGGGTGGCAAAAATATGAATGCAATCTATACACTGGGGGGAGAACCTCTGGGGGAATCTAGGATGGAAATGACCTGGGGGTCCTAGTAGATGATAGGCTCAGCAATGGCATGCAATGCCAAGCTGCTGCTAATAAAGCGAACAGAATATTGGCATGCATTAAAAGGGGGATCAACTCCAGAGATAAAACGATAATTCTCCCGCTCTACAAGACTCTGGTCCGGCCGCACCTGGAGTATGCTGTCCAGTTCTGGGCACCAGTCCTCAGGAGGGATGTACTGGAAATGGAGCGAGTACAAAGAAGGGCAACAAAGCTAATAAAGGGTCTGGAGGATCTTAGTTATGAGGAAAGGTTGCGAGCTCTGAACTTATTCTCTCTGGAGAAGAGACGCTTGAGAGGGGATATGATTTCAATTTACAAATACTGTACTGGTGACCCCACAATAGGGATAAAACTTTTTCGCAGAAGAGAGTTTAATAAGACTCATGGCCACTCATTACAATTAGAAGAAAAGAGGTTTAACCTTTAACTACGTAGAGGGTTCTTTACTGTAAGAGCAGCAAGGATGTGGAATTCCCTGCCACAGGCGGTGGTCTCAGCGGGGAGCATTGATAGCTTCAAGAAACTATTAGATAATCACCTGAATGACCGCAACATACAGGGATATGTAATGAAATACTGACACGTAATCACACACATAGGTTGGACTTGATGGACTTGTGTCTTTTTTCAACCTCACCTACTATGTAACTATGTAACTATGAGATGGATTAACTCTGTGTGGCAAGACTGGGCTCAAATGATAGCAAATCTTATACTCTACAGTATGATATAAAAAAAAAATTCGGGTTTACATCCACTTTAACTGACTACCATCTCTGCGCAATCAATTTCCGGGCTTGGAATAGACACCTTACAACCACTGTTGTTAAACGTACCCCTTTCCACTCTCTGTATCCCAATGCACACAGTCTAGCATCCATCTCTAATGTAGTCCCAAACGTTCTATTTATAATATCTACTACCTCAGTCCAATACCGAAATAGCTTGGGACATCTCCATATCATGTGGATTAGATCTCCTATTTCATGACATCTAGGACATTTGGCATCTGATCTTAACCCGAACATGTACAGCTTCTTGTGAGTGTAATATGCTCTATGTATTAGCATTAAATGCGAGATTTTCTGAGGGGGAGACCGACACCGCGTGCCCCAGCTCCAATATTTTTTTTCCACTGTACCTCCGTTATTTTCCCCAGGTCCTCTTCCCACTTTTTCCTGCATTTGAGATGTTCAGGCTTTACATTACTTTTACTACACAGTTGTGTATATATTTCTGATATAAGTCGCATTGTCTGATTTAATTACTTTTTGGAGCAGCGATGCGTTGCTCCATACTAAGGATTGTGTATTAAATTGAGCACCCAGTGCATGTCTGATTTGCAAATATCTGTAAAATTATTGCTTTGGTATCCCGTTTTCTCTTTGCAAATCTCCAAAAGTTTTTAGAATGTTCCCCTTATATAAATGCGATAGTCTATTTATGCCCTGCATTTCCCATTCTTTAATCTCCCACATAGCAGCAATTTCCTGTAAATTTCTATTGTGCCAGAGAGGGGCATACTCTGTAAACCCATCATACCCCATTAGCGCTTTTACTGCTTTCCATACTTTTATTGACAACTTAATTGTAGGGTTCCTAAGAAAAAAGGAGTCTGCCTCTAACACCTCTACAACTGTTTTATGCAGCGCTTCTAGTATCATTAATCCCCTACTGATGTTACCACCTCCCAGATGCTGCAACTGCGCTGCCAAAGAATAACTCCTGGGGTGAGGAACCGCCATTCCCCCCTGCTTCGTTGGTAACTGCAAGGTATAGAGACTAATCCTAGCTTTACCCTTTTTCCATATCAGCTCTCTAAACAATGTGTCTATTTTCCTAAACCACCTCTTATTTATCCACACTGGAGAATTATGTAACAAGTACAGTAATTGGGGCATCCATATCATCTTGATTAAATTACATCTCCCAGCTACTGTCAGGGGTAACCGGTTCCAAATATCAATTTTACGTTTAAATATAATCAGAAGCGGGGTTATATTGCTGTCTATATACTGATTTGGGTCTTTTGTCCAAAACGGCCATTTTTTCGGGAGCAGTGATTTTTTTAATGCTTAAAGTGAAACAATGAAATTAAATATTCCTTTAAAGATCTGCCTGGGGGGTGTCTATAGTATGCCTGCAAAGTGGCACATTTTTCCTGTGTTTATAACAGTAACACAGCAAAATGACATTTCTAAAGGAAAAATTGTTATTTAAAACTGATTGCGGCTGTAATGAATTGTTGGGTCTCGGCAATATAGATAAAACTCATTGAAAAAAATGGCATGGGGTCCCCCCAGTCCATTACCAGGCCCTTTGGGTCTGGTATGCATATTAAGGGTAACCCTGAATCAAAATGTAAAAAACAAATTGCGTGGGGGTCCCCCTAAAATCCATACCAGACCCATCAGGTCTGGTATGGATTTTAAGGGGAACCCTGCGACAAAGCTGTCTCTTGTCTTTTTTTACCATCTTTAACACTTTTTTTGTGAAATGGTAGGGGTACAATACCCCATTACCAATTTACACAGGGGGGAGGCCAGGATCTGGGGGTCCCCTTGTTAAAGGGGGCTTCCAGATTCCAATATACCCCCAGATACCTCCAAAACCAATGGGCAAGGGTTGTGGGGATGAGACCCTTGTTGAGGGCATGTGGCCTGGTACAGTTCAGGGCTCTCCTAGCCCCCTTTTTTCCTGTGGCCTGCCAGGTTGCGTGCTCGGATAAGGGTCTGGTATGGATTTTGGGGGGACCCGTAGCCATTTTTTTTATTTTGGCACAGGGTTCCTCTTAAAATCCATACCAGACCTCAGGGGTCTGGTATGGATTTTGGGGGGACCCCTACGCCTTTTTTATGTTAAATTTGGCACAGGGTTACCCTTAATTTCCATATCAGGCCTGACCCAAATGGCCCAGTAATGGACAGGGGGGGACCCCATGCCAATTTTTTCAATGAGTTTTATCTATATTGCGGAGACCCGACAATTCAGTACAGCCACAATCAGTTTTAAATGACAATTTTTCCTTTAGAAATGTCATGTTGCTGTGGTACTGTTATAAACACAGGAAAAATGTGGCACTTTGCAGGCATACTATAGACACCCCCCAGGCACGATCTTTAAAGGAATATTTCATTTTTATTGTTTCACTTTAAGCATTAAAAAAATCACTGCTCCCGAAAAAATGGCTGTTTTAAAAAAAAATGTTTGCATTGATACATGTCCCCTGGGGCAGGACCCAGTTACCCAAACACTTTTTATGACAATAACTTGCATATAAGCCTTTAAAATTAGATTTTTGATTGATGCATTGATACATGTCCCCTGGGGCAGGACCCGGGTCCCCAAACACTTTTTATGACAATAACTTGCATATAAGCCTTTAAAATGAGCACTTTTGATTATTCATGTTCGTGCCCCATAGACTTTAATGGTGTTTGTGTGTTCTGCCAAATTTTTTGCCTGTTCGCATGTTCTGCTGCGAACCGAACCGGAGGGTGTTCGGCTCATCCCTACTCGTCTCCAGGACTTTTCCAAAGCCTCTCCAATCCTATGGAATGCCTTACCCCAATCTGTCCGCTTATCTCCTACTCTATTAGCTTTTAGACGATCCCTGAAAACCCTTCTCTTCAGAGAAGCCTACCCTACCCACACCTAAAACTGTACTTTTATTTTCTCCATCACCTCACCCCCCACAATTATTACCTTTTGTTTCCACTTGACCCTCCCTTCTAGATTGTAAGCTCTAACGAGCAGGGCCCTCTGATCCCTCCTGTATTGATTTGTATTGTAAGTGTACTGTCTGCTCTCATGTTGTAAAGCGCTGCGCAAACTGTTGGCGCTATATAAATCCATTATAATAATAATAATAATAATGATGTGATATATGAAAACAATAAATGAAAGCTTCAGATGTATCTGTTGTTTAAAGAAACTAAAGGAAAGGTAAAAACCTATTTGTGAAACTAACATTTCTAAAATATGCAGTGGAAATCTAAATATACTATTACATGAGGTCTAAAAAGCTGTTTAGTGTAATTGTTTGACAAAATTTAACATTTTACATCACCCAAGACTGATTTTCAATTGTTGCTAGATAATGTATTGTTAAACTGCTCAAAAACTTGTTATATTTCCCAGAGATCTAGTAAAATTCCGTTTGAATTTTTTTTTCGTTTTGAGAACGTTCCTTCGATTTTCTAATCAATAATGGGCTCAACTCAATTTTTGTTTTTGACCACAGTGAAAAGAATATTCAAAGGAGCAGGATGTTAAATTTTTCTGAACAAATTCCTAAAAAATTGTAAATGTGGTTTTTATTAAGGAGGGTCTATTCGCTCCAAAATGAATGTTAAAAGCCCATCTTGCTTTATGTACTTTCAACATTTGTTACTTCATCAAATTTGCTGATTAGAATTATCATAGAAATGTTGTTTGAAAAATCTACTAGTATATGGGCAGCTTTAGTCAAATACACATATATTTATTTATGTTCATAAACACAAGCAAAAACATACAGTATACTA
Organism: Aquarana catesbeiana; assembly: GCF_042186555.1. NCBI lineage: Eukaryota > Metazoa > Chordata > Amphibia > Anura > Ranidae > Aquarana > Aquarana catesbeiana. The sequence continues at coordinate 179,523,653 of NC_133324.1, read as the reverse complement.
TATGTAATACTGTAATCATAAATGAACAAAATGAGATACAGTAAATTAACTTAAACTGTATTTATAATTTAGCCAGCAAGAAGAGGTCTTCCTATAGCAGGGGTAGGCAACACCGGCCCTCCAGCTGTGGTGAAACTACAAGTCCCATGAGACATTGTAAGACCCTGACAATCAGAGGCATGACTCCTAGAGGCAGAGGTATGACGGGATTTGTAGTTTTACCACAGCTGGAGTGCTGAGATTGCCTACCCCTGACTTATAGGATAATGAATATATGGTCTATAGTGACATATAGTTAGGTACTAGAGGATAATAATCATTAAAGTAAAGTAATTATATGTAGAAATGTAACAATCCACAAAAGGCAATTCTATCTACCTTAAAAATGAGCATTGATCAAAAAACGTTTCTGTGATTGAAATTGTAGTCTGCATACTGAGTCCCTTTTGGCTTGGATGAGAACATTTAGAAGTCATGCTGTCCCTGGGACTTTTTGCATATAAGTTTCTATAAGTACTTTGATCTTATGTTATAATATTTTAAGAAAATATGTGCAAGAAACAGAATTGCATGCAGTGTGTGACAGTGTATAACATCTTGCAGCTAAAGAAATACAGCTTGACCAAAGCTGTCAGGGGATAGTGACAATATATATATATATATATAAATATATATAAAATATATAATCGCTGTGTTCTCTTCTCCAATCAGTGAGTTCATTTATTAAATTTACAGTAGTGCACAATACAGAAACCTTGAGTGGCTTAACAAACTGCCCTCTTACTTCCAGTGTGATTATTGATGTATAGAGGATTACAGAAAGCTTGTGCAAAGACAGATAGACTGGGTCTATTATATTTGCATATAGTTGCCCCAATGCAGGAGCTACTCTGCTTTCTTGCAGTAAATTGTAATGCAGTTTTCCAGTGGTTATATGAATGCAATGCAGTACATAAATCTTTATTTATGACTCCTTGTACTGAAAACATTGGGTTGATTTTCTAAAGGCAAAAGGGCTGTTAACTTTTCCTTGTCAAAAGAAGTTTATTGAGTATACAATGTTATAAAGATACATAAAGTAAGTTTACAAGGATCTATAAAGTAAGCTCATTGTTTTACAGTAGGGTTTATATAGGTAAATATCATGAAATTTCAAATATTAAACATTGGGTTCACGTAAACCTAAATGAAAGATATATATCATTTCCTTAGTTACTTTTGTAGGTATTTAAATGATTTATATCTACTATACATATTGTTTACAAGTAGAGTGTATATAGGTCAAATAAATTCTGATAATGAGCTTTAATCGTAAGGTGGAGAAAAGGAAAGAGAAAGAAGAAAAAGGGTTGAAAGGTAGAGGTATGGTCCACAAGGTTGTCCCGCTCGTCAGTTTATTATTCTTTTTAGTTCTCTTTGAAGCCTTAGAATGGGTATCTCTGTAAGTCATTTAATCTGTTACCATGGCAACAGGACAGAGTCATTGAAGTTTGACAGGAACTGTTGTTTTATCCAAGGATGCCAAAGTTTTTCAAATTTTGGAATTTGATTTTGATCGATGGCTACCATCTTAGCATGGGACATTGTATTATTCATTCTGTGAATTGTTTCTGCTAGTACCAATGTAGGAGATTTCCATGCCTTGGCCACTGTTTGTTTTGCAGCCGTTGTTAGTTGGATCATAAGTTTGAATTGAGAGAGTGTTAACCATTCCGGTTTTAGATTAAGTAAAGTTAAATATGGATCTGGTTGTATTATTTTTTTAAATATTTTAGATGCAATCACGAAGACTTCCTTCCAGAAGGTTTGGATTACTGGGCACGTCCACCATATGTGTAAATATGTGCCTATTTCTGGGCATCCTCGAAAACAAAGAGCTGAGGTATTAGGTGAATATTTTGCCACTCTAGCGGGTACAAGGTACCAGCGAGTTAGGACTTTATAATTTGTCTCCAGTGCTAAGATGTTGGGTGAAGATGACTTAGATGTGAGCCATATGTTAGACCAGTCCGCGTCTTCTAAAGTTCGTCCCAGGTCCTCCTCCCACCTCTGAACGTAAGAGGGTCTATTAAGATTTGCTACTCCATATAATTGATTATAAAGTGATGAAATTGTACCTTTAGCAAATGGATCTTTTGTACAGATTGATTCAAAAATGGATAATTGGGATAATGTGTATCCCCCTTTAGGAATGGTGTATAGAAATTTTTGATTTGGAGATATCTAAATATCTCAGAGTTTGGTAGATCATATTTTTCTCTAAGCGATGGGAATGAAAGGAATGATTTAAATGCTATGAAGTCATTTAGTGTCTGAATGCCTGATGTTGTCCAAGCTTTAAAAGAATTTGGGTAGATCCATGCCGGATAAAAGGCCGGATTTCTGATAAAAGAAAGGAGAGGATTGTGTGGAGATTGTAACTGATATTTGGTTTTTAGTTTATCCCAGAGAGATAAGAAGTGTTTAGTTATGGGATTATGAATTTTAAAGCGGTCTTTAGGATCAAGCCATAATAAATTTGATATTAATAGAGGGTCATTTTCTGAAGCCTCTATAAATACCCATAATGGGATTTCCTGTTTTGCATGGTATTTGGACAGACTGGCCAAATGTGCTGCTCTGTAGTAGTTAGTAAAATTAGGGTATCCCAGGCCTCCTTTATTTTTGGGAAGATGTAGTGTGTGTATAGGTATATGTGGTTTAGAAGAGCCCCATATAAACGAAGTTGCTCTTTTTTGTACTATTCTCAAAAGGTGGGTAGAATAGTCATTTTGATTGCATTAATCTTCCCTATCCAGGATAAAGGAAGTTGCGACCATTGTTTTATTAGATTTGTGATCTGTCTTAATACAGGAGGATAATTGGTTGAGAATAAGTCAGAATGGGATGCTGTTAAAGGAATTCCAAGATATGGGATTGATTTTTCTGCCCATGTGAATGGGAGTGCAGCCCTAGCCGGGATCAATTCCATGTTTGTGAGTGAAATATTAAGCACTAGGCATTTCTTAGGATTAATCATAAGGCCGGATAGGGCTGCAAATCCATCAAGAGCTGGTATTAAGTTAGGACCAGAGACCTGTGGTGATGATAGAAAAAGTAATATATCGTCTGCAAATATACATAATTTGTGTGTAATACCTCCTACTTCAATGCCAGTTATAGTTTGGTTTGTTCTGATGTATTGGGCCATGGGTTCGAGTATAAGGGCAAATAATAAGGGAGATAATGGGCAACCCTGTCGGGTACCTCTTTCGATATTAAAGGCTTCAGATATATAATGCTTTGATCCATGTTAAAAAGTGGGGTCCAAAACCCCATTTTTGTAATGAATATTGCATATATTGCCAGGATACTGTGTCAAATGCCCTCTTAATATCGAGAGATAGAAAACATAAAGAGATTTTCCGTTTTTTAGCAATATGTGCCAATAACACTGCCCTGCGTATATTATCGCCTGCCTGTCTATTTGGCATGAAGCCTACTTGATCTCTATGTATTCATTTTCCTATAATGCTATTGAGGCGTTTTGCTATTATTTTTGCTAATAATTTAATATCGAGGTTTAACAGAGAGATAGGCCGATAATTCACACAGGAAGTATCATCAGAAAGGGGTTTTGGGATCATACAAACAATTGCCATTAGTGTTTCTTGCCGAAAAGAATGTCCATCTAGAAGTTTGTTAAAAGTTTCAGTGAGAATGGGAGAGAGTATTTCTGAGAATGTTTTATAGTATAAAGCCGAGTAGCCATCTGGGCCTGGTCTTTTGTTAGGTTTTAGGTCTTTTATGGCGTTAGCAACTTCATCTATAGTTATAGGCTCATCCAAACTGCTTTTTTGATTCTGAGATAACTCAGGTAAGGTTATTTTTGAGAAGAAGGATTCAGCCTCTGTAGGATTAAATTCATTGTTTGTCTTGTATAAAGTTGCGAGATGTGAGTGAAATTTATGGACTATTTTAACTGGATTACAAGTGTAAACATTTTTTGATAATTTCAAACGTATTGGTTTGAAAGATTTGTTAGTTGAATTTAAGCCAAATATGTACCTGGTTTGTTTGTATTCATGTAGAAATTGTGTTTGGAGCGTTTGAGGGATTTATCAACTGACTCAGTGAGAAATAGATCGTATTCCAATCTAGATTTTTCCAGATGAGATTTTGTACTCTGAGATGGATTATCTTGAAATGATATGTAGGCTGCATTAAAACTGAGTTCTATTTTTTTTGCTAGATTTTTGCGTTCCCGTTTAAATAGTGCCATTTGTCTTTGTATTGTACCACGCAAGACAGGCTTATGAGCTTCCCACAGTGTTATTGGGGAGATGTCTGTTGTATTATTAATTGATATGTATTCCTTTAAAGCTTGTTCAATGGCCATCTAATGTAGTGGGTGTTTGAGCATTATGTCCGGTAAGTACCACGTTGGGTCAGGCGCTTTTGGTATGGCTGAGGCTATAGTAGTGTATACTGCATTATGGTCAGACCACGGAATCGGAATTATATCTGATGCAATAATTTCTGGTATCATTCCTATTGTTAGAAAAATATGATCTATTCTGGTGAAGGTTTGATGAGGGTGTGAGAAATAAGTGAATTTCTTTTTCATTGGGTTACTTTCTCTCCATGAATCTACCAGATTGTATTTGGAAAGAAGTTGAGAAAAAGGTAATCTAGAGGTTATTTTGAATGGTGTAAAAGGTGATTTATCTAGAAATGGGAGGAGGACCTGGTTTGAATCCCCACACATTATCACTGTTCCTATTTTGTGTGTATTAATCACTTGTAATATATGTGAGAGGAATGGTGTAGGTTGTTTGTTAGGAGCGTAGTAGGAAATCACCGTGATTGCTGTATCCATTATATAACCCATGAGTATCAGGTATCTACCTTCTGGGTCTTTAATTTCTGATGATAAGGTGAATGGTGTGGATCGGTGAAATGCAATTAGAGTTCCCCTTTGCTTGGTACAGGCAGAAGCCGTGTAAATTTGTTGATAAAAAGGAGAAATATATTTTGGAGTAGAATCTTTGGTGAAGTGTGTTTCTTGGAGGCATACTATGTGAGCCTTCTTGTTATGGAAAGTACGGAAGGCTTTGGTCCTTTTTTGAGGGACATTTATTCCCTGAACATTCAGGGAAAGTATATTCAGTGGTGCCATGGCAATAGATCAAATAGTTTTGACTTACTTTTTGTTATGCAGAGCTGACTGCGCAGATCAACCTGTGTGGACTGAAGAGATGAATAGATAGAAAAGAAACCAGTGAATTCTGGAGTAAAGAGTAAACAAAAAACATATGAAATTAGATGATACATTGTATAAATTATTTTTTGCAAGTAATCACAATTTACCCGTGAAAGAGAATAAATATCTCTCTCAGGGGAATAAGTGCCTTCGTCACACTCCCACATAATATGGTTGGGAGAATGAGGAGGGCTAATGGGGGTACACGGATCTTCCGCTTACAGGAGAGAAGTGCTATGTCAAAAGACATCAAAATGATGTTTCATTAATTGGAGTGCAGAATATAGTTTTTGTTGAAATTATTTATTCCAGGGTGGTTGTATATGGTTAGTCTTGCCCTAGGCTAAATAATTCAGTTAGAAAGGTACTGTTAATAACTTTGGTATTGATGAAGATAGTTTGAATTATTTTGGGATTTTAACCCTTTTAGAGTAAACAATTACATATTTTATTCATATGCAACTGTTTAGATATGTCAACTCATAAAATTGAGGTTGTATTGCTTCAGATTAGAATAAACAAAAACATAATTCTAGGAACTAGTTAGGTAATGATATATTTGTTTTAAGAAAAGAAAGAAAAAGCTTCCATTACTTCTGGATTATTGAACATATTTGTCCTAAAAAGTAATAAATCTATTGTTATTACCTGATAATATATAACTGAACAAGAATTTCCTTATTTCACTTATATATTCTAAGGCTATATGAATCAGAAGTAATAGGAAATATAACTGGAATGTAACATGATCCCACACAGTGTGTGACTATCAGAATGCAGTTACATTCAGTTATAAATATAGGTTTTTTATAGAGAACCATCTCTTAGTATAATAAATGAAGAGATATCAGGAATTAGGATGTCAGTCCATTGAATCTTCTTGGTCCATGGATGATGTGGCATAACGGCCTCTTTTGTGAGAATGATGATTCCCATTTTGTTCTGAAATTTTCTGGGTGCTGCCTGAAGGTGAAGATGACGCCATTCTTCTGAGTGTGGGAGTGTTGCTGCTTGTGGGTTCTGTCAGATTTAATTTTAAAAGGGTTTGTTGTAGTTCATCTGCTGATCTGCTTCTGTAAATTGTACCTTGGTAGTTAAATCTGACTGAAAAGGGGAAGCCCCATTGATACATAATGTTGTGGCGTTGCAGTTCCATTAGTTGGGGTTTCATGGATCGTCTTTTAGTAATAGTAAGTTGGGATAGGTCAGCAAAAATTTGATAATTGTGTCCTTGAAAATTAAGTTCCTTTTTTCTCTTGCAGCAATTAGTATTTGTTCTTTCGTTCTGTAATAATGAAATTTTGTGATTATATCACGTGGGGGTCCATCTTTCTTTTTGGCTGTGAGGGCTCTGTGTACTCTGTCCAGTTCTAAATGTTCAATAGGGATATCTGGCTTTAGTTCTTGTAATAGAGCAGTAATAGTAGATTGCAGGTCTGTCACAGTTTCAGGTATTCCCCTTATGCGCAAGTTTGAACGTCTGGCTCTATTTTCGTAATCTTCAAGCTTAGTTTGAAGTATTAAATTCTCTTTTTTTAATTGTTCCAATTCTGTTATATTTTCTTGGGTTGTAATTTCAATTTCATCCATTTTTATTTCTAAGGCTGTGGTGCGGTTTCCCAGCTCTCTTATTTCTTTGGTTAGGCTTTTTGTTATTTGGTCTGAGGTTTGTTTTAAAGCCTTATGAAGCATCTTTTCAAATTGTAATAATATTACTGTGGATACTGAGGAGGCTTGTGGAGAAGTTTGTGAGAGGATTTGTTCTGTATTTGACTCAAATGGAGAGTCTTGCTGTGACATTTTCTGTCTGTGAGAGCGCCCTGATGCTGTGTGTTGTGAGGTGACTGGAGCTGCTTCAGCTGCAGTGAGTGCCTGTGAGCTCTTTGTGAGGTGATTTTTATTTCTGCCACGGTTTCCTCCCAGTACCATATTTCCTGCCCAAACTTTCACAGTTTGTTCCCTGGGGCAAAAAGGTTCAAATGGATACCTTTTGAGCCTGCAGGCTCCGCTTTGTCCTTCTCTTCTCTCCTCAGCGGTGTGGAGCTCTAACAATGCATGTCTGCTCCGCTAGGCTCCGCCTCCTGCCCCCCCGGGCTGTTAACTTTTCAAGGGAATGAGATTTTAGCTTAGTAAATACAATAGAAACTACATGTGCAAAGAATACACAATCACATGCAGGGTAAAAATAACAGTATTTTTGATTGCATGTGATTGGATGATGGAAGTAAGCAGGACTTCACCTCATTCACCAAACAAAGGGAAAATTCTTTTGCAAAGTGGACATTTCCTTGCAAAGTGAACAGTCTATTTGTCTTTAGTAAATTAACCCCTTTGAATCACTAGGGTAGGTGATCTCTACACTGCACTATATTGGCAACTCTCAAATTCATTCAATATATTAACATTCATTACAGTTATTATTTAATAGACAGGGCAAAGCGGGGGTGAAATGCAAAAAAGCATGTATGCGGTGTTTCTTATCTGTACCTGTACTATATTATATTTCATGAAAGTGAAAGTAGGGAGAGGTAGTACAGTTTTCAAAAACAGTTAAGGTATGTACAGGAGCCCAATTTGAAGATCTGTAGAGAATTATTATTATGCTCTATAAATTGAATCACAGACTTCAGAATTAATCAGCCATATTGCATGAAACAAAATGACAGACTCGAGTACTGTTTGCTACATATAACATGTTTTAGATGTTCTGTAGTAATTATAACTACTTCAAAGTATAAATGGGCCTAATTTAAAAACAGATAGTATGGCAGTGAGATAAAATATCTCTTGTTCCATGTGAAAGCACACAAAACTGCATGGGATATACATTATGTAAATAATTTACAAAATAAATTCAGCATGTTTAAATCAGTAATACATCTTGCACAGCATCAAATAGATGAATGAATGCTGTAATACACATCAGTGTATCTGGATGCATTGTGCAGGAAGACAGTGGACACCAAACACATGGAATATACTGTAGCTCATATCATGTGAAATCTTTAGGATTGTTTTTAATTCATTTTATGTCAGCCTGTCTGAATTAACCAGCACAGCATGTTTCACATTCACATGCTGTATAATTCAAACAAAGCTGAAAGTGAACAGGACAGAAAAGCTGCTGAAATTGGATTCATGAGACAGATTTTGTGCTTTGAGGTGGATTGAGAAAATCCACTTATGTAGATGACTGAAGAGCTTATCCTTGTAATGTTAGGAGCTAGTAAAACCCATGTAATCATAAGACTTTGAAGAACTGATTATGACAATATATATATGGTTTATGGTTTAAGCATTATGTGATAACACAAAGTAGATTTGGCAAAATAAACTTATAGTACATACGATACAACGCTGCAATAAAACACCAACATTATTGTGAGTGCTTTCTAGCAATACATATCCCATGTTTAACCACTTCAGCCTCTGAAGATATGGCTGCTCAATGACCAGGCCATTTTTTGTGATACGGCTCAGCGTTGCTTTAACTGACAATTGCGCGGTCGTGCGATGATGTACCCAAACAAAATTGACGTCGCAAAAATAGAGCTTTCTTTTGGTTGTATTTGATCACCTCTGCGGTTTTTATTTTTTGCGACAATTTTGAAAAGTACACAATATCTTTTACTTTTTGCTATAATAAATATCCCAAATTTTTTTCAAAAAAACAATTTTTTTCCTCAGTTTAGGCTGATATGTATTCTTCTAAGTATTTTTGTTAAAAAAATTGCAACAAGCGTATATTGATTGGTTTGCGCAAAAGTTATAATGTCTACAAAATAGGGGATAGCTTTATGGCATTTTTATTATTATTATTTTTTTTTACTAGTAATGGAGGCGATCTGTGATTTTTATCAGGACTGCGTTATTGTGGCAGACAAATTGGACACTTTTGACGCGCACACCCCTAGTGGCCAAAAGGCGAAGCGACGTAAGGTAACGTTGTTTCGCCCAGCCGTGTTATTCTGTGGCAGTAAAACTGCGGCAGCTGGTCAGCAACTAGTTAATACAAACCCATTTATTCTGATTTTGCACTCCACATCAATCTTCTGTGTAACAATCACCACGTATGCCACACACCTCCACCACTATGCGCTCATCTGGTGTTTTGACCTACAAAATTTAGGTCAATATGTGCCTTCCCCTTTAAGGGGATCTCATAGCCAGGATTGAAGCCAGAGCTTGAATGGATTCTTTCCTTTACATCATATGCTCATATGTTTCCACTGATCTTTATGGTGTAAACCTAACCAGAAATTCTCCAAGGTGCTCAGAAAAAACAAACAATATACTGCTATAGTGATTTATGTAATATTAAGAACACACTCACATTATAATGAGCACTAAGTCTGGTGCACTACATAAATAAAGCTTGTACTTTCTCCTTAAGTAGTAGATGGATCCGGCTTGCTGTTTCTACTGTAGAATAAACAGCCCACACTGTCTCCTTAAGATGCAGATGGATTTTCTCATTATGTCTGCCCCAAGGGGGTCCCATCCATCAGGCTTCTTGTCAGAAGGTACTTGCATCTTATGCCACTTATGTCGACTTAAGTGCTTTGCCACCATCATGTGGCTTTGTCAGAGGGTGCACTAAAAAGGACTCACAGTAATGTTGGTGTATTATTAGTATTATTATGTGTACCTTATATAAACATTGCATCACTGTTTCATATGTACTAAAGGTTTGTTTGTATAGCAGTGTGTGGAACAAGGAAAGATCACAGTGGCAGCAAATGAGAGACATACAGTGCCTTGAAAAAGTATTCATTCCCCTTGACATTTTCCACATTTTCCGCATCCACAACCAAAAACGCAAATGTCTTTTATTGGGATTTTATATGAGAGACCAACACAAAGTGGCACATAATTGTGAAGTGGAAGAAAAATGATAAATGTTTTTCAGAATTTTTTACAAACAAATATGTGAAAAGTGTGGCGTGCAGTTGTATTCAGCCCCCTTTACTCTGATACCCCTAACTAAAATCTAGTGGAACCAATTGCCTTCAGAAGTCATCTAATTAGTAAATAGAGTCCACCTGTGTGTAATTTAATCTCAGTATAACTACAGCTGTTCTGTGAAACTCTCAGAGGTTTGTTAGAGAACCTTAGTGAACAAACAGCATCTTGAAGGCAATAGAACACACCAGACAGGTCAGGGATAAAGTTGTGGAGAATTTTAAAGCAGGGTTAGGTTATAAAGAAGTATCCCCAGCTTTGAACATCTCACAGAGCACTGTTAAATCCATCATCCGAAAATGGAAAGAGTATGGCACAATTGCAAACCTACCAAGACATGGCTGTTCACCTAAACTGACAGGAGGGTCAAGGAGAGCATTAATCGGAGAAGCAGCCAAGAGGCCCATGGTAACTCTGGAGGAGCTGCAGAGATCCACCCACCAGGTGGGAGAATCAATCCCTAGGGCAACTATTAGTCATGCACTCCACAAATCTGGCCTTTATGGAAGAGTGTCAAGAAGAAAGTCATTGTTGAAAAAAAGCCATAATAAGTCCCATTTGCAGTTTGCAAGAAGCCATGTGGGGGACATAGCAAACGTGGAAGAAGGTGCTCTGGTCAGATAAGACCAAAATTGTACTTTTTTGCCTAAATGTAAAAGCTATGTGTGGCAGAAAACTAACACTGCACATCACCCTAAACACACCACCCCCACCATGAAACATGGTGGTGGCAGCATCATGTTGTGGGGATGCTTTACATTAGCAGGGACAGGGGAGCTTGTCAGAGTTGATGGAAAGATGGATGGAGCCAAATACAGGGCAGTCTTAGAAGAAAACCTGTTAGAGTCTGCAAAAGACTTGAGACTGTGGCTGAGGTTCATCTTCCAGCAGGACAATGACCCTAAACATACAGCCAGAGCTACAATAGAATGGTTTAGATCAAAGCATATTCATGGAATGGTCAGGGGTGGGTAGAGTACTCGGAATGGTCAGGGGTGGGTAGTGGGGTCCCCCAGGGTTCTGTGCTGGGACCAATCCTATTTAATTTGTTCATAAATGACCTGGAGGATGGGGTAAACAGTTCAATCTCTGTATTTGCGGATGACACTAAGCTAAGCAGGGCAATAACTTCTCAGCAGGATGTGTAAACCTTGCTAAAAGATCTGAACAAATTAATGGGGTGGGCAACTACATGGCAAATGAGGTTCAATGTAGAAAAATGTAAAATAATGCATTTGGGTGGCAAAAATATGAATGCAATCTATACACTGGGGGGAGAACCTCTGGGGGAATCTAGGATGGAAAAGGACCTAGGGGTTCTAGTAGATGATAGGCTCAGCAATGGCATGCAATGCCAAGCTGCTGCTAACAAAGCAAACAGAATATTGACATGCATTAAAAAGGGGATTAACTCCAGAGATAAAACAATAATTCTCCGGCTCTACAAGACTCTAGTCCGGCCACACCAAGAGTATGCTGTCCAGTTCTGGGCACCAGTCCTTAGGAAGCATGTACTGGAAATGAAGCAAGTACAAAGAAGGGCAACAAAGCTAATAAAGGGTCTGGAGGATATTAGTTGAGGAAAGATTGCGAGCACTGAACTTATTCTCTCTGGAGAAGAGACACTTGAGAGGGGATATGATTTCAATATACAAATACCATACTGGTGACCCCACAATAGGGATAAAACTTTTTTGCAGAAGGGAGTTTAACAAGACTCGTAGCCACTCATTAAAATTGGAAGAAAAGGGGTTTAACCTTAAACTATGTAGAGGGTTCTTTACTGTAAGAGCGACAAGGATGTGGAATTCCCTTCCACAAGCGGTGGTCTCAGAGGGGGGCATTGATAGTTTCAAGAAACTATTAGATAAGCACCTGAACGACCGCAACATACAGGGATATACAATGTAATACTGACATATAATCACACACGGGTTGGACTTGATGGACTTGTGTCTTTTTCCTACCTCACCTACTATGTAACTATGTAACTATGTGTTAGAAGGGCCAGACCTAAATCCAATTGAGAATCTGTAGCAAGACTTGAAAATTGCTGTTCACAGATGCTCTCCATCCAATCTGACAGAGCTTGAGCTATTTTGCAAAGAAGAATGGGCAAAAATGTCACTCGCTAGATGTGCAAAGTTGGTAGAGACATACCCAAAAAGACTTGCAGCTGTAATTGCAGTAAAAGGTGGTTCTACAAAGTATTTACTCAGGGGGGCTAAATACAAACGCGCGCCACACTTTGCAGATATTTATTTGTAAAAAAATGTGAAAACCATTAGTCATTTTTCTTCTACTTCACAATTATGTGCCACTTTGTGTTGGTCTATCACAAAAAAATCCCAATAAAATACATTTACGTTTTTGGAAAATGGAAAGTTCAAGGGGTATAAATACTTTTTCAAGGCACTGTATATGATTCATCATGGTCTAGCACAAGAATGACATTTCTTCATTATTTTGTTTTGTGCTTAATTTTTGTGGTTTATATTATTTGATTGTGCAGGGGTCACTTTGTTTAGATTTGGCAATACAATATTTACAAACTGTAAATATAATAAGTTATGCAAAAAAGCATCACCTTTTTTATGAAATCCTATATCTTCAAAAAAGCTTCATTATTAGTATTTCAATGTCAGAACAAGCTGTTCTGACATTTGTATATTTTTCAAGAGTTTGAAAAGGAAATACAAGAGTGTTACGCCAATAGATTACAATTATAGATTATTATAGCAGAATTATTTATTTTATCATAAAAATCCAGAGCATTAGAACAAACACATTTCTGTACATTACAATACCTTCATTGAGGTTTAAGGTGCTGTTTGGGATGGAAAATCCTCAGAGGATTTTGGAAGGTTCAGGAGAAATGTTGCTCTTTCTTTAGACACAGACTTCAGCAGCTGATTGTGGAAATGGGCCATTTACTACAACCAACAATAACATACTGATAAAGTATGTGTCAGAAGAGGGAAAAACTTTTTTTTTCCTAAACTTTCCAAAAACCTCTGAATTCAGATTTTTTTATATCCTCAAGGCATGATGAAAGAAATACAGTAGAAAATATGATAAACATAGAACTATAGGCATAACTTCCATTGTCCCATAGCCAAAACAGGAAGTGAGAGGAAATCCTTGCAAATTAAAGGAATCCCCTGGGCTCCCCCCAGATCACCAGAAATTGTGTCCCCATTGGAAGATTTCCCCTCTATTACTTTTCTGGGGACAACTCAAAATTTGGGATTTTCTTTTACTTTCACTTTAAATGATAATGGTAAATGAGACAAATATAGAGAGTGAATCTCCCTAATGTTGGCGCAGACAGCAATAGAAACCCAATAGATGTTCTAATCCCTCTCCACTCTGTCCAAAATGTATTTTTTTTTTTTTAGAAATAGTCAACCTGGAGAAAAAGTTTATAATATAAGAGATTTGATTGTTATAGTGTTGCTTAATATAAATGCATGTTCCCTTCCCTTTGGAATTTTGGATCACTAGTTCCGATAAAGAAACCCAACATGTGCGTTTTAAAGTTTAGTGGCCTCATTTCTGCAGTCTTGTCCCCTAACAACTTTTTTGCTATCAACGCCTCTGCGTGGGTCCTTTTTAAAATTTCAGCTACACACTTTTTAGCAAGCTCTTTGTATTGAAAGCTAATGCTGATGTCATGAACTTTTTGTTGCATAGTTATCCTTCTTAATGCCATAAGCTTTTTACTCTTATGTTAGTATTAGCTTGTTGGTATGTCCTATAATCTGGAAGACAGAGGAGTTAATGAATAACAGGTCCAAGCATTCATAAAACATGTACAGTCTTCTGAATATATTACAACAGGAACTGGAACTAACTTCTAATTCTTTATTTAAGGTATGCAATAGGATATAAGAGTATGACATGACCAGTCACGGTTGATGAAATCCAAATATAAACAGTAATATAAAAACAACAGAAATAAAGGGATATCAAAGAAATAACAGACAAGGTTCCACCATTACAATATAAAATATCCATAAACTATGGCCAAAAAATATATCCTGTATCCCATCTTGTAGTGTGGTGGAAAACTAATATTGAAACTGAATAGAAATGAACATACCAGAAAAGAAAGAAAAACACTAGGTATTGAACCACTGCAAGGTGGGGAACAAAACATGAACCTTACATGATATAGGTCTTTCTGACCCATCCTCACAGTAGCTGCACCTAGTGATTAAGGCATATTATCACATACCTGATAGTAGAGCCTGATAGGAGGAGCAAGGCCTCTCTGACACCTCTGACTTGGGGCCTCTGATAGTGTAGACAGAAGGCGCAGGAGTGCAGAGTCGTATGAGTGCCAGAAAGTCTTTGCAAGCAGCAGGGCAGATGTCCTTGCTGGGCTGGTGGAGTCGTCAGATGGCTTCAGCAGGAAGACCAGCAGGTAGGCAGCTGGTGCAGGTGACAGCGGACAGGATAGCAGGATCAGGCAAGCTGGATCATACATGGGCTTGGAGAATCGGGTACAGGACACAGGCAGGAATGTAATCAGGAGGCAAGCTGGGTCTGGAACCGAATCAGTGGAACAGGAGCCAAAGGAGCAGACAGAAGATTGGCCACAGGATAAGCTGAGATCGGTGCAGGTGGAGTTCAAGGAATGGTCAAGACAAGCCAGGTAGATAACTGGAAGCGGGATACAGGTTCACAGATAGCAGGATGCATGAAAGGGTGAAGACAAAGCAGCACTGGATCTGAGCACTGGCTGGATTTAAGTAGTCTGTTTGGCACCAGCATCAATCACAGGTGCGCGCAAGTGTTGGCGCGCACAGGAATGCACGATGGCTTGTGTTTGCGTGCGATTTCATGCATGTGCACATCTATTCGCCAAAGCCCACTTCTTACAAGCAAAGGGAACAGTGTTAGCTTGCACCCAGGAGTTCTTCTAGAGGGATTAACTTGTCTGCTGGCATGTGTATCCTGATTCCTGACACATACCGAGTGATTTTTTCTGTATTTTGAGGGAAAAAGATGACACCCAAGGTGTCAATATAAAAAATAAAAATAAAAGATAAAAAGAGAAGGAGAAATGAAGGAGCAGGAAGGAAAGGGTGCTTCGGCAGGGTCGGCACCTTGAGACATTGAGATTCCACGGAGGCATCAGTTTAACCCCTTCCCAACCAGCAGCCACAGTTGTACTGTGGCAGGTTCGCCCCCCCGGGCAAAACGACATAACTGTATGTTGGCTCGATGTAAACACACAGATCCTGGCTCTCTCAGGGGAGAGGAGACAGATCGTGGGTTCATACCAAGTATGAACCCACGATCTTCCCTAGTCTCTCCTTCCCTAGTCAGTCCCACCCCCCCACAGTTAGAACACACACTAGGGAACACAGTTAACACCTTGATTGCCCCTAGTGTTAACCCCTTCCCTGCCAGTGACATTTTTACAGTAATCAGTGCATTTTTATAGCACTGATCGCTGTATAATTGTCAATGGTCCCAAAAATGTGTCAAAAGTGTCCAATTTGTCTGCCGCAATATCGCAGTCCCAATAAAAATTGCAGATCACCGCTATTACTAGTAAAATTTAAAAAAATCTAAAAAGCTATAACTCTATTACCTATTTTGTAGACGCTATAACTTTTGCGCAAACCAATCAATATACGCTTATTGTGATTTTTTTTACCAAAAATATGTAGAAGAATACATATCAGCCTAAACTGAGGAAAAAATTATTATTTTTTTTAATTTAGGATATTTATTATAGCAAAAAGTAAAAGATATTGGGGGTTATTTACTAAGGGAAAATCCGCTTTGCACTGCAAGTGCACTTGAAAGTGCACTGAGGGGCGTGGCTTGGCACGTGGCTCAGATGGAAGCACACTAGAAGAGCTCCGTAAGTCACACAGCCTTACAGCCTGACACCCTGCCGCAGAGCCTTCAATGCCGGGCAGAAAGCTGCACACCACCCCGCAGACACGTTCCCGTCATGGACAACAGCCATCCGCTGCCAGGAACATCGCCGATTTGTTGAAACAAAAGCCAGCAGCGGGCAGCTGCACGGCCGGTCCCAAGATGGCGTCGATGCAACAGGCCGAGCTCCACGAGGAGGATTTCAGTGGTGACTCGAAATCTACTGAGGACACAGGTAGGGGTGAACAAACCCCTGACCTATGTAGATATGTCCGGATTCACGGCAGACATTAAATCCACGTTTTCAGCCACAATCACAGACCTGAAAACGAATTTAGTGGTTCTCATTGAGAAACTGGCTGCTACAGAGCACGCAGAGAGGCAGAGAGACAAGGCTCTACACAGACTTGATCAGGTCACAGTCTCTCATGCCCAACACTTCATTGACATGAATAGACATGTGGAGGACCTTGACAACAGGGGCAGGAGGAATAATATTAGGGTGCGGGGGATCCCTGAATCGGTAGAGGTGGACCAGATAACCCCAGCCCTTCAAAGGGTCTTCAACAGCCTCCTAGACAGGCAAGAAGAGACAGAAATAGAATTTGTCAGGGCACACAGGGCTCTTCGGCCTAGAGGTCCTGATACCGCCCCTCCGCGTGACATAATATGCTGCCTACAGAACTTTCAACTGAAGGAAGATATAATGCGCAGAGCCAGAAGAAATGACGGGATCATCTTTAATGGTGAAACCATAATGCTGTTTCATGATCTATCACAGATTACGCTAAAAAACCTCTACTGGATAAGCTTAGGGAGAGGGATCTCAGATACACCTGGCGCTTTCCTTTTGCACTTATTGTGTCAGCGAATGGTCACCAACATGTTCTATGCACTCCAGCGGACCTTCCTGATTTCTGTGCTGGTCTAGGCTTAGACCTATTGGAACTCCCTGGTACGCGGACTTTGCATTACCACCGCATGATAGGAGCCCGCCTCGGTCGCCATTTTCCACGCCAGAAAAGAGACTTTCTAAGAAGATGAAACAGGGGAGATCTGGAGGTTCCAAACTGGGCACCCCGAATCCGAGACCTGGGATGGAGCTTGACCATGCAGAAGATTAAGGATCGGCTGACTCTCTTCTCATCCACCTTAGTGACTTAACACCACTCACCAGTTCGCCGACAGCCACAATTTTTGTGCATTTTTTCTTATGGAACTCTCCACACTTCCTTTTTTTTTTCCCTTATTTTTACCCCCTTTTTTACCCCCCCCCCTCACTCAGCTCCTGCTCAGCTCCAAGTTAGGCCCCCAGCTGGGTGTGGTAACCGCATGGAGATCTAGAGCTCAGTGGAGGCTGTTTGTTAAAATACCAAAGGCAAAATGTAATTTAATATTTCACAATACTGGACATTATGTTCTGCAACCAATGGTGCAATGCTGGCAAAGAAGTTGCAGGTGGTCCTGACACTTTGGAGGTGATGACCACGAGGGGAGATAAGATCGCATTATTGCAGTTACTTGTTTAAGAAACTATCACAGTTTAGCTGTCCCGCAGTTAGGGGAGCTTAGACCCCCTGTTTGTAAGGGTGAATTCATCACACTCTTATTGTAGCTTATAGATAAGGCTGTGTGTTACATGGAGACACGGTTAGCCAGTTATATTATTAGACTAAAGGTTTTTTTTTTTTCTGTGCATTGTTGTAGACGCAGGATAATTTTCTTATTTTTGTTCTCATACCAGGTGGCCTGGTGGCCTCAGATGGTTCATAAATTACAGGAATTCACCTCAGGGTGTCTGATACTAGGGGGGGATTTTAACATACCTTTGAATCCTCTGACAGACACCTCTAACGGAGCTACCAGTATCAGATACAGGACACTGAAAAGTATCAAAAACCTTCTCCACTCACTCAAGTTGGTAGATTCCTGGAGATTTCTAAACCCGACTGGCAGAGATTATACGTTTTATTCAACGCCCCATGAGAAGTACGCACGGTTAGACTATCTTTTTATTTCACAAAATGACCTTTCAACACTCACAAAGGCCTGTATAGGCACTCAATCCATATCAGACCACGCACCTATAGCTTTAACCTTAGACTTGATGAAACGACCACAAAAAGCCCAGATATGGAGACTTAACTCCTCCATACTTTCAAACCCTACCCATGTACACAAGCTGAGGGAATCCCTGAGAGACTTTTTCGATCGAAATAACACCCCTGGGATGGACCCGCTAACACTTTGGGAGGCCCATAAGTGTACACTGAGGGGGATACTGATTTCGATAGGCTCGAAGCAGAAAAAACAAAGAGAGAAAGAGATTACACACTTGATAGATCGCATACGCTATCTGGAAACTTTGCACAAACAATCCTTGTCGGTCAGCACGACCACGGAATTACTAAACACTAGGAAATCCCTGCAGAACCTCTTTGACACGAAGGCCAAACGCTTCTTGTTTTTCAAGAAAAAGATTTATTATGAGGAAGGTAACAAACCTGGGAAGACACTAGCAAGGGCTTTAAGAATACACACACATAACACCAAATTTCAGGCATTAAACGAGCGAATGGCACGATAGATGTCTCTACAGAGGCAATTGCAAAACATTTCCATGACTACTACACAGGTCTTTACAATTTACCGCAACAACACAAACTGCCAGGAATGACAGGTGACAGATCCCAGATCATTAGAGAGTATCTAGACAAAAGTGGGCTCCCGTCATTAGAGGACATAGAGGCCAATACACTTGAATGTCCAATAGACACACCTGAGATTAAACTTGCCATTAAAAATTTGAAACAAGGTAAAAGCCCGGGCCCGGACAGGTACACGGCAATTTATTATAAAACATTTACAGATCTATTAACGGTCCCATTGGCAGCGGCCTTGAACTCCATGTCGGATCCCAAGGAGATAACACCTGACCTGCTTTCGGCATTTATAACGGTCATCCCAAAAGTGGGCAAAGACCCACATGAATGTACAAGCTACCGTCCCATATGCTTGCTGAATATAGACGTTAAAATATTCGCAAAAATACTTGCCAACAGACTGAAACCCTTCCTTCATAAATTAATTGGACCCGAGCGGGTAGGCTTCATGCCTGGTCATGAGGCCAAAGACAATGTCATTAAAGCCCTGTTACTAATAAACAAGATTAGAACAGGCGATACAGAGGGCCTTCTCCTATCCACGGATGCGGAGAAGGCCTTTCACCGAGTGGCTTGGGATTACATGCTGGCCACTTGCAAACACGTAGGTCTGGGCGTGAGGATGTTGGCTTGGATTTCAGCACTTTATCAAAAGCCCATGGCAAGATTAAAAATTAATGGCACACTCTCCGAGAGAGTCCACATTGCAAACGGTACAAGACAGGGCTGCCCTTTATCCCCTCTCCTGTTTATAATGTCCTTGGAACCATTCATCAGACAAATGAATTTAAACCCCTCTGTAAGGGGTTGGCATGTGAAGGATCGAGAGTTCAAGATCGCTGCTTATGCGGACGACTCATTGTTCTTTATATCCAGGCCCCAAATTACTCTCCCCAACCTCATGAAGGAATTTGGACATTATGGTTATGTCTCTAACTTAAAAATAAACTATTCTAAATCAGAAGCCATGAACATTTCCCTCCCCACCCACTCTCTCTCTTCTGTAATGGACAATTCCCCTTTCAAGTGGGACCCTAAAAAACTGAAGTACTTAGGATTTAATTTAACCCCACAGATCTCCTCATCTTATGATCAAAACTTCCCTCCACTATTGAAAAATATTGACAGAGACCTACACAACTGGCACTCGGGAACTTTTTTGTGGTTCGGCAGAGCAGCCATTATTAAAATGACCGTTTTGCCCAGGCTTCTTTACGTAATACGTACATTACCGATTAAGTTGCCACCAAGTATGTTTAAGACCTTAAGAACTTTGTTCCTGAGATTCATCTGGGCACATAAAAATTCAAGAATCAAATTTGAATCCTTATTAAAAGTAAAAGAACTGGGGGGGCTCGGAGTACCCAACTTGAGAGATTATTACCTGGCATCACACATAGCGAGGATTATAGACTGGCATTGCCATCGAGACAGTAAGGATTGGGTGAAGTTGGAGATGGATCTCTCCCCCACACCACTTTCTTTTGCCCCGTGGTTACAATGGTCAACTTACCCTGATGACCTAAAGCGTCATCCCATAACAGGAACCACTCTTAAATTGATTCATGATTTACCTAGGGGTACCGAGATCACCTCTGCGTTAGGCCCATTAACACCGATGAAAGATAACCCAGAGTTTATCCCAGGGATTAATAATTCTCACCTCAAATCACCTCTCACTGACAGACTTCTTCTGGCGGGTGAGTGTTATCTTCAGAATAAAGGATTATCAGGTTCTAAAAAGGAAGACACCGTGACAGATCTACCCTTTTGGGTCTACTTACAAGCTAGAAGTTATCTTAAGGATAACCATAAGGGGGGAGACTTCTCTAGACCCTTGACGGAATTTGAGTTGGTGTGCCATAAGGGGGAACTGGTCAGCAGAACTACTTCCATTTCTTACGCTTGGTTACAGGATGCAAGGGGACCAGTTGATGACAGACTCAGAGGGAGGTGGTCTGATTCTTTAAAGATAAACATAACACCTAAACAATGGAAGAACGCTTGTATTTTATCACATAAGTGCTCCATCAGCACTAAGGTTCAAGAAACAGCGTATAAATTGATGACACAGTGGTACTTAACACCAGTGAAATTAAACAAGTGGTATCCACAAACGTCGGACCGATGCTGGAGATGCTTGACGGAAAGTGGTTCTTTGCTGCATATTTGGTGGCAATGCCCTCTGATTGCTAGCTTTTGAAACAAAGTCTTAGAACTAATCAAACTGATAACGGAGACGACTTTACCTCTAGATCCAGCTTGCTGCCTACTACACATCTCAAATTGGTCTCTAAAAAAAATACAAGCGTTCTCTCACAAGGCATCTACTAAATGCTGCCAAATCGCTTATTCCAATTCACTGAAAATCTAAGCGAGTACCGACAGTCACTGACTGGCTCCATAGGGTTGCAGATTTCTATGAAATGGAGGACACTCTCGCTCAATCCAATGAGTGGGTAGAAAACTTTCTTGAGACTTGGCGTCCCTGGAATATATTCAAATATTCTAAGACTTTCAATGACATTAACAATGCTCAGACACCTGGACCTGTTCAAGATCGGAACGCATGTTTTTACATCAACAGGCTCTCATTGGCTTTAAACAGCTGGGCAACGCGGTTGGTCACATGTCGATATTTCTCTGAATATACAATGGTCATAAATTCTTTTTCCTACTGTTTCCTTTTTTTTTTTTTTTTTTTTTTTCTTTTTGTTTTTTTTTTTCACTCTTTCTCTTAAATCTAGCAAACAAATCGGATAACTATCTTTATTACTTCACCGATTGAGAAGAAGAGGTCTTGACAAGGATAAGTGTGATTGACGAAGGTCTTTAACACTGTTAAATTTTATACTAAAGACCACACTTAACAAAACTGAAATGAACTCTATAATATACCATAAGTTGTTTCTTTCAGATTCAATGTAAACTAATGTCGACTAAATATTGTTATGTAAGGATACTTGAAACCATTACAGTTTCCCTGATTTGTACTGACTTTTCAACTTCTAAATAAACTTTTTGATGTTAATAAAAAAAAAAGTAAAGTTGCTGTAGATCCGAGTGGGACATGCGAGGAAAATAAAAAACTGCACATGATTGGATGATAAAATCAGCAGAGCTTCCACTCATTTCAGATCTACCCCTTAGATTTAGAGTGACTGCACTTTCAAGTGCACTTGCAGCGCAAAGTGGATTTTCCTTTCGTAAATAACCCCCTTTGTGTCTTTTTTCAAAATTGTCGCTCTTCTTTTATTTATAGCGCAAAAATTAAAAACCGCAGAGGTGATCAAGTACCACCAAAAGAAAGCTCTATTTGTGGGAAAAAAAGGACGTCAACTTTGTTTGAGTACAGCAGCGCATGACCGCACAATTGTCAGTTAAAGCAACGCAGTGCTGTATGGCAAAAAATGGCCTGGTCATTGAGCAGCCAAATCTTCCAGGGCTGAAGTGGTTAAGAATAGGTCAAATAGTCTTCTGAAAACCGGAACTTGTGTCCTCTATATTTAAAGTGTTTGTTAGCCCAAAATGTAATATTTCAGATATGTATTACATATATTGTATTGCTTACTTGGCTGTAAAATACCTGGTGATCCTGCCAGTACTCCTGCTTTTCTGTTTTAATCTGACCACACCTAGCATGAACAGTTTGGTGCCTGTGCCTTCTAATTGGGAGCTACAGGATGCCGTGCAGGAGCATGGTGTGCATGTATTATCGTGGTCAGACTTCTGCTGCCATGCCCTTAAACCCATCCTACTACAAGGAAGGCTCAGTGTGCAGAAGCCTGGGAAGTATGGAGTGTCTGTACTCTGATTGGAATACTGCTGCCACGCTCCCCAATCTTTCTCTGTTCGAATGACAGCAGCTGGAATGTGTTATGTCGGCAGATCAGCAGATAAACAAAGCATTTCCTCCCCTCTAGGTCCATTTTACAGAATAACAGTAATGTGACTGTTTGTAAAAAAAAAATAGGTATACAGTATACAATTTTAATTTTTCATTTTTAAAAGCATTTTGCCTTGTATTACTATTTAATGTGATTTACAATGTGAACATTCACATTCACTTTTAGCCACCTTCTACCTTTAAATAAATCCGCTACAGCTCAGAAGTGCCTAAGCCATCTTTCTTCTCAGGGAGGTAACTATAAATCACAGGACACCATAGCAAAAGTTTAAATAAAATTATATGTGTTGGCTGCGCCTATCTTCACCCACTCAACAATTCAAGCTTCATTATAGTGCACAAAACAATACAATTAAATCATAATTAAAACATTCCGTGGCATAACTCCTTCATATGTTGAAATGCAAAGTTCATACATGAATACAGATGGGCGGAGTCGTGTTATGTCGGCATTGTGGATTGTAAGGTACCCGGGAGCTGTGGCCCCGTCGGATGATCTACATAGGCGCATTGTCCCTGTTTTTAATGTAAGTGAATTTTTTTTTAATAAATGTGGAAGCTTTTAAATACTACACTATGAAAGCCCATTTATTTTACTGAGGTTTATGGAGGAGGAGAGATGAGTACAACTTATATGAGGTTTACCTATTAAAGTTCAATCCAGTGAAACAAAGAAGGATAGAGGGAGAATTACCAGCTGAGCAGCCTGGATATATAGTCAGTGAAGGGATTTCTAGACCTGGAAACAGGTCTAATGCCGCGTACACACGAGCGGAATTTCCAACAGAAAGAGTCCGATGGGAGCTTTTCATCTTATATTCCAACTTTTTCTGTCGAAAATTCAGACAGACTTAGATAGAGAACATGTTCTATATTTTTTCGACGGAACAAAATACTATCGGAAAAAACGCTCATCTGTATGCTGTTCCGACGCACCAAAAACGATGCATGCTCTGAAGCAAGTACGAGATGGAAGCTATTGGCTACTGGCTATTGAACTTCCGTTTTCTAGTCCCGTTATACGTGTTGTACGTCACCGCATTCTGGACGGTTGGAATTTGGTGTGACCATGTGTACGCAAGACAGCTTGAGGGGAATTCCGTCGGAACTCCGTCGGAAAAACCTTCAGAGTTTGTTCTGACGGCAAAACCGGTCATGTGTACAGGGCATTACTCTGAGGTGAGCGCAATGGTGAAAGCTGGTGGGAGGCACCCCACATAAATGTTACAAAGATTCACAAAGGATGATCGTTAAAAGAAGATTGGCATTAAGAGCACATTCAGAAGGATTATTATTTGAATGATAGAACATTTTGTTGCATATGAACTGCATTTTTCTCATAAGAATTTATATCTGATCTGTATTCACATATGAACTTTGGATTTCAACATATGAAGGAGTTATGTCACAAAATGATTTAATTATGATTTAATTGTATTGTTTTGTGCACTATAATGAAGCTTGAATTGTTGACTAGGTGAAGGCACAGCCAACACATATAATCTTATTTACACAGCCGTTGTGGCTACACAATAATTTTGCTAGTAAGATCACTCTGATGCCTCCTGATTTCATGCTATTGCTTATCCCCACATCTTTCTGCCTTCAATTCCTCCTAGCAAAACAACCTTCTATAGTGAGTTTTTCATTTATACTATTGGATCACAATATCTTAGCTTGAATTTCGGTGTCAGCCCTTCAAAAGAGAGATTGAATTTATTTACTTGAATATTGACTTATTTGTTTTTCTTTCAGTTCAAGAACTCTAAACACTTTTCTCCAATACCATACTTCAAAAACATTGATTTTATGACACTTAGCCTTACTACTAGTCCCTCTCTCACTATTGTATGACACAAATGTGAAGATCATAGCTCTATGGGATGCTGTTGTGCATGTTTTTTCTTTTTTTAAGGAATACTGGAATGGGCTGTTATTTCCATGTCAGATGAACTGTGTTTACTTCGATTTATGCATTGTGACCTGTTGTGTGTGTACTGTGAATCTACACTACATAGCTTGTAGTGTGATTGAGCTTTGCAAGCCCCTTAACAAAAAAGATAGAGAGAAAGAAAAAGAGAAAGAAAGATAGGAGGAAGGAAGGAAGGGAGGAAGGGAGGAAGTCATTTTGATGTAAACGTCTGCCATTATTGGATATTAATATAGAGCAAGAGGATACATAGAACAATTAGATAAATGTATGGTATCTCAATTTATGTGCAGATATGAGTTATTACAGCCATATTGAGCAATTCCCAAAGCTTTACACAAGGAACAGTATCTTCAATTTCATTTGACTGTAGTTTCCAAATCTCATTGGACTCTGCTTCAAATAATTGTCACTTCTTTGAAAAATAAGAGTCTTGATCCTGGTGTTTTACCTTTATGAATTTAGCCTATATAACTGTAGATATTTTTGGACAATGTACATTTTAGATGTAGTATTCTTTTTAGTATTATTTTGAATAAGCCTCTGTGTTACACAAGTACTTGTGAATAATTCAGTATTTTATTATTTCATGAGCAGCTCCCAATATTCTTTTTTTTAGGTTTGGTGGAAGTGCGTATGGGTTAGACTTTCTGTCACAATTGTATTTCTATTCCAGTTTGGGATATTTCCCTTACCTTTCTGGTTGATCACCAAGTGTGGAAGTGAAGAGAGCTAACCGCAGCCAGTGTTTCATAATGCCATACCCATTTATACATATTAGGCATCGCAATGTCAAGATGGGTGCGGGCCAGCACCCCAAAAACTCCACCATATATCATTATAAACCCTAAATATTTGCCGAATATATGGCGAAATAGGCATCTTACATATATTTTGTTTGTGCAGTACTTCCATTCTGGAACAAGGACTGGTCCATCTCTCAAAATTTCATGAACTTTATGATCCTATTCAACCCTTTCTTTTATCCATTACACCACAATAACATATCCCCATGTCTAAGCTCTGGGTGGCAGAGTGAAATGCATTGGGGCGTGGCCTGGTCAGAGTCCAGGCTGAGGTTGCCACTCCATTCATCGTAACAGGACACCATAGATGTGCAACTTCCAGGGGTCACCCTTTCCTTCTTTGAACCTTTGCAGTAGCCAGGTTGGGCCCCATCCCCTGTCAGCACTCTAGCAACAGTTGCGGGTGCATTGTCTACATACCCCCACCCTGTCGAGCCTGAGTGGTGCACACACAGTTTTCCCAGGTCACCACAATAACATATACAGGAAAACCTACAAGCGATTATTATGAATTCACCTAATAAAATCAGTCAGGGTTTGTATCCCGGCAACGTTGAAACAAACACTGTCTATCATTGTGATTAACCCAAAAAAATCAAATCAAGAAGCACCCTTATTACACCTTTCTAAAGCCTTCCCTCCCAAATCTTCCTTTCCTATGAAAATTTACGCGGGGATGCCCCATAGACAGGTCTGGGCACAGTATAGTAAAAAAGTATAAATGTTTTATTGTTACCCTTGCTTTTCAGACAATTGTTTGTAATATCCTTGTTGTATGAATCTACTGTATATCAACTGTATACCCATAAAACAATGAAAACAGTATTTTGGAATTCTGTAAAAAAAAATATGGATGCATGCCACTGGCAAGGCCATAAAAGTTGCAGTTTAAGGGAAAACTATTACTCCAGCTCAGATTTTGTGCATTATACTTAGAAAAATATAACAACATGAACAAAGCAAAGGTTTCAGGGATTGCCAAAACATTGAATTGTTCACATGATCAAAGTAAAACGCAGAAAATGTATTGAGGATATATTATGAGTCTTCAACTTACCCTAATGGGGGATACAAACAATGATGAAAACCTGACATAAAATCTAGCTCTTCCTAATTCATTATAAGCTCCGAAAAGTTGTAGCTAAGATCCCATCTGAATTATTTGCAGTTCCAGCCAATTAACACAAATTCAGAATACCCCAAATAACCATTTTGCTTTAATTACCACTACACAATCGGCACCTGAAGAATAAAAAGGAGAATTGGATTGTATATAATATATAAAGAATACAACAGTCCCAACCATGTGTCATTTTTGACAGTGAAAATAAACACTATAAATGCAGTTTAGGAGGTAGTAAAAAAGGGCTATTAACATATGCTTAATTTTTGAGACATAAGCTTATACAAAATACTACAGCATGTGTAAATCTTTGAGAGGCTTTAAGCTAACCATTAACAGCACATTATTCCAATTTAAATGTTTCCCTCTCATTTTAACAAGAACATGTCATTATATTGCCACAAAAATATTGACATTAAATAGGCTGATAAATGAGCATGCTGATTCTTCCAATAACAATGCGTAGACAAAAAATCAAGATTCTTTAATTATAGCTTACTTTTTTTCTTTAATTTACTTTATTTTTAAGAGGTTGCAATATATTATTCTAACAAATTAAACCAGACAATACTGCTTCAATATAAGTGTTGTTGCTTAGAGAAGAGAAAAGTTACTTCCTTAACTACTATAATTGCATTTTTCTCTTGAAAATATTTTCTTTTTCCCAGAAGTTGTTAACAGACATAATTCTCCAAGAGTGCTACTGCTATTTTAAGTTGCAATGCAGGACTTAATGGTGGTAATGCTTAGAATGCAGTGCTGATTACTGGGACTGCTGATGCTGAGACTGGTGACAGGTTTGACAAGCCCATCCGTGTTGGTAGTGGTCATTTACTATATGATGGAGAAAGGTTTATTGAGTGAGAGTTTTTTTATCTTCATGATTTGGGAATCATCATTCATCTTTCAATTGTATACGCTTATGTTTGGAGTGCTTATGGTTTCTCACAGTGAACGTTTCTTAATGCAAGAATTATTTTTCTGACACTAGGCTTTTAATGAAATCCAGTTTTTCTCTAAAAAGCAAACTGATGTTATGGATAGTAAAAGGTTATTATATCCCTCTGTATGTACAGTATATCAACTTTTTAATAGCTGTCCTAAGGGGCATCATGAATCATATCTATGAACTAAACTGATTGAATAACTGACTCAAGCTACCTAAGTGTACAAAAACACCAAGAAGGGGCAGGGCTTTTTTTAAAGACTGGTGAGCCAAATAAATTATGGATGGGAATCCATTCTAGCTTTTCATTCCCACAACACAAATTAGCATGATAATGTGATCTTGATAGACTTACTGGCTTTGTATAACTAAAAATAAAGTTATGAAGAAAGTCCTGGACAGCCACACTCAAACTAATATTCGCCTTTATTGAATAAAATCAACAAAAATACATGCAGGAAGTGCAGGGAACTAACGTGTTTCACACTACAAACAGTGCTTAATGCATGATGATGATGATGATTAAGCGCTGTTTGTAGTGTGAAACGCATCAGATTCCCTGCACTTCCTGCTGTGGCATGTATTTTTGTTGATTTTATTCAATAAAGGTGAACATTAGTTTGAGTGCGGCTGTCCAGGACATTCTTCATAACTTTATTGTTACAAGCATTGCCGACACCTGTGGCTTCCAGCCTGGAGGAGAGGTCTGTTCCTGATTGACCTTCCTAGAGTGGATTCTGCATTTTGTATAACTAAAGCTTCTTTTGTAGCCAAAACAGGAAGCAAGAAATTCCCTCCAAAATGAGGTATAGGACATTTGTATTCTTCACTGCATGTTGAATTCCTCAACAACCAGATTGTAATGCCAACACCCAGAGAAGTGCAGTGGCAAGAGATTACTGACCTTTTTTGACATATAACCAACTTCCCAAATTGTGTTTGAGCAATAAGAGGAAAACAAATTAGTCTGGCCATGCCCCCAGGCAGTGGAATCAAGTACTTTAATTACAAATAACATTTTGGCTGGTACTGCTTGCTCTACTTAATGCTGACTACAAACTTCCTTACATAGATGTTGGTTCTTACAGTAGCAGCAGGGACTCAAGTATCTTTCAACAAGTTTTGCGTCTGTCTGAGGAACATGAGCCAGCTTATCCTCTTGTATTAGTTGGATACATAGCATTTGGATGCATGAACACCAAATGCATCCCTATTACTAGAGAGACTTTAGTCAAGACAAAGGGATCTTCAACTATAGACTGTCCCAAAGGATGGTAGAATGCATCCTAACCAATAAGTGCATATTACTACATTCTGCTATACACATCAATGTACAAAATGCAGTGAGTGTGGAGAAGGCAACATGTTTGCTGCACAACATTGTGAATGTCTACAATTTTGAGAATGGCATGCACCACAGCTTTTAGAAAACAAAGTGGACAAATGCAAGATGACCACAATGTGCTTAAGGTTTACCACATAAAAAAAATCAGGGCCAGATAGTCTCAGGTTGTATTGTTTCTAATGTAGCTTGCTGTGAATACATACGAAAGTATTATTTGTGACTTTCCTTAAACATTTAAAAAAAAATCAATATGTCTCTATTGCTTGCTACACCATTGGAAATATTTGTTGTCATTGCAATTCGTTTTTTTGTTTTTTTTTACCAATTAGCACATGTGATCCCCCTTGCAAATCCATAGCAGACCCTTATCTTGGACTCTTATATAGGGTCTGCTATGGATTTTAAGAGTGAAGTCCAGGCAAAAAAAGACAAAACACATGAGGTTCCCATAAAATTCACACCAG
Organism: Aquarana catesbeiana; assembly: GCF_042186555.1. NCBI lineage: Eukaryota > Metazoa > Chordata > Amphibia > Anura > Ranidae > Aquarana > Aquarana catesbeiana. The sequence continues at coordinate 179,494,370 of NC_133324.1, read as the reverse complement.
ACCCCTATCCAGGGATAGGGGGGGCAGCAAACAGCACTCCACTTCCTAAACCATACCAGCCACATGCCCCTCAACATGGGGAGGGTACCTTGGTCATGTAAACAGAGCACATGAAAAACAATATTTTTTCTATATGCTCTAGTGGTGACCTACATGGATCTAGTGTGAAAATCACCTGTGTGGACAGGCCCTTAGACAAAAAATAATACTAGCCATCAGCATAATATCCAGTCAACTAGCATTTGCAAATGTAGGTCAGTAATGGTAGCTACCATTTTTTCTCTTGGCATTTTTTACTTTAAGGACCCACATTTTCCTACAGTTTTCTTTTTTCCATTCCTATCCTCTTAAAAAAAAATAAAAAACACAAAACAAAAAAACAGGTACCTAGATAGCAATAAATACCTGGAATATGGTCCTAAATTACCACATATCCAAAATTAAATAAATGCGTACCTGAAATTAAATTAACCACTTGCCGCCTGCCATATAGCAAAATGACGGCGGCAAGGTGGTTTCAATATCCTGACCGGACGTCATATGACATGATCAGGATATTGAGCCGCTGCGCGCCCCCGGGGGTGCGCATCGCGGCGATTGTTGTTGCGTTGTGTCAGTCTTTTTTTTTTACCAATTAACATATGTGACCCCCCTTGCAAATCCATAGCAGACCCTTATCTTGGACTCTTATGTAGGGTCTGCTATGGATTTTAAGAGTGAAGTCCAGGCAAAAAAAGACAAAACACATGGGGTTCCCATAAAATTCACACCAGACCCCTATCCAGGGATTGACTGGCCAGAAAAAGGGGGCAGCAAACAGCACTCCAATTCCTAAACCATACCAGCCACATGCCCCTCAACATGGGGAGGGGACCTTGGTCATGTAAACAGAGCACATGAAAAACAATATTTTTTCTATATGCTCTAGTGGTGACCTACATGGATCTAGTGTGAATCACCTGTGTGGACAGGCCCTTAGAAAAAAAATAATACTAGCCATCAGCATAATATCCAGTCAACTAGCATTTGCAAATGTAGGTCAGTAATGGTAGCTACCATTTTTTCTCTTGGCATTTTTTACTTTAAGGACCCACATTTTCCTACAGTTTTCTTTTTTCCATTCCTATCCTCTTAAAAAAAAAATAAAAAACACAAAACAAAAAAACAGGTACCTAGATAGCAATAAATACCTGGAATATGGTCCTAAATTACCACATATCCAAAATTAAATAAATGCGTGCTTGAAATTAAATTAACCACTTGCCACCTGCCATATAGCAAAATGACGGCAGCAAAGTGGTTTCAATATCCTGACCAGACGTCATATGACATGATCAGGATATTGAGCCGCTGCACGCCCCCGGGGGCACGCATCGCGGCGATTGTTGTTGCGGTGTGTCAGTCTGACACACTGCAACTCCGATCTAGGTAAAGAGTCTCTGACAGAGACTCTTTACCATGTGATCAGCCGTGTCCAATCATGGCTGATCATGATGTAAATAGGAAGAGCCGGTGATCGCGATTAGACAGAGCCGATCGGCTGCTCTCCTGACAAGGGGGGTCTGTGCTGATTATTTATCAGCACAGCCCCCCCTCGGATCCCGCCCAGGACCACCAGGAAAGCCGCCCAGGACCACCAGAATGGCCACCACACTGGACCACCAGGTATGCCCCCTAGACCCCCAGGGAAATACCAATATGTGCCAAGGCAGCTGCCAATCTGTGCCCAGGCAGCTGCCAATCAGTGTCCACTCCAATGCCTTCCACTGCCAGTGCCACCAGGGATGCCTATCAGTGCCTCATATCAGTGCCGCATATCAGTGCCCATCAGGGCCACGTATCAATGCCCAGCAGTGCTGCCTATCAGTGCCCATCAGTGCCCAGCAGTGCCACCTATCAGTGCCCATCAGTGCTGCCTATCAGTGCCACCCTATCAGTGTCCATCAGTGCCCATCAGTGCCACCTTTCAGTGCCCATCAGTGTCACCTATCAGTGCCCATCAGTGCCAACCAGTGCCACCCAGTGCCACCCATAAGTGCCCATCAGTGCTGCTTATCAATGCCCATCAGTGCTGCATATCAGCGCCACCCATCAGTGCCGCCTACCAGTGCCCATCAGTGCCACATATCAGTGCCCATCGTCAGTGCCTGTCAGTGCCCGCTCATTGGTGCCATCTCATCGTTGCCGCTGTATCAGTGCCTGTCAGTGCTGCCTTATCAGTTCCCATCAGTGAAAGAGAAAACTTACTTATTTACAATTTTTTTAACAGAAACAAAAGCAAAACTTTTATTTTTTTCAAAATTTTCGGTCTTTTTTTTATTTGTTTGGCAAAAAATAAAAACCGCAGAGGTGATCAAATACCACCAAAAGAAAGCTCTATTTGTAGGAACAAAATGATACAAATTTAGTTTGGGTACAGTGTTGGATGACCGCGCAATTGTCATTCAAACTGCGACAGCATTAAAAGCTGAAAATTGGTCTCAGCAGGAAGGTGTATAGGTGCCCTGTATTGAAGTGGTTAAATATATATATTTTTTTTAATTTAATACAGTGTAAGCCCGGTTCTATTTTTATTTGTTGGTCCTATAAACAGTAGCTGAATTACTTGAGGATATAGTATAGTCAGGGCCGTCTTTAACGCAGAACAAAAGGGGCAGCTGCCCCAAGCCCTTTAATTGTTGTGGGGCCCAAAGCACCTGCCCAGTGTTGCCATATATCAGACATAATTTTTTCACTGGGCACAGCGGCGCTGTACTCCCACCGCCGCAGTCCCGGCTCCCCTTTGACGTAAGGGGGAGAACTCTGATATAGAGGGGGAATGAGGATTTATGATGTAAGGGGGAATTTGATGTGAACAGGGGGGGCACATCCTGACTGCTGCACTCTATATGTTGTTTTGATAGACTTCTGATAAACAGTCTGGCAGTATTCGATCAGCACATGCAGCCAGTGGCTGCAATACTGACCACTGTATTCTGACAGTGGGGGAATACTGCTGTCAGAATATAAAAACACAGCAGGGAGGATTTCCCCATCCACCTTGAATGTCTGGGTGGGGAAATGTATTCAGTTTAATTTGTTCAGCTGGCTGGCTGATTGAAAAATACTGAAGCATGTATAGTCAGCTTTACTCATGGCCCCTGTACTCTATACATTATGCTGTTTTTTTATGTTACTTACTCCTACTGAGCCCTGTACTCTATACATTATTTTGTATATTACATAGTCCTGACCAAGGTGTTCATTGTCCCAACAGTTGCTGGTTTCAACTAAGTTCTTTTTTAAGGCTGGGTTCACACAGGTCTGCTTGCCATTTGCAGCACGGTGTCCTGTGCAATTGTGTTCACTGGTTCAGGTGTGATTCAGGTGCAAATTTTTCCCTGAATTCGCACCTGAACTGGACCAAAAAACCATTTTCAAATTTGCACCACAGCCACCCCGGACATGTATGAATCGGCTCCATTGAAAGCTGGTCACACTCACATGTTATGTGAGATGAATGAAATGTAAAATGCATCCAATTCGTATATATGTGAACCCAGCCTTAGGTAGGCTCAGCCAGACAAAGTGATCAGTTTCTGTGTGAACTACAGCATATGTGATGGAAACATTTTTTTTTTTTAATGACCATTCATTCTGAGGTTTATATGTGTTTATAAAACTGTTATGCCATGTACACACGATCAGGATTTTGGTCGGAAAAAAGTATGATGGCTTTTCCGATGGGATTCCGCTCAAGCTTGTTTGCATACACACAGTCACACCAAATTCTGACCGTCAAGAACGCAGTGACATACAACACGTACAATGGCACTAGGAAAAGGAAGTTCAATAGTTAGTGCGCCACCCTTTGGGCTCCTTCTGCTAATTTTGTGTTTATCTCATGTTAGTAGAAGTTTGGTGATGATTCGCGCTTTTCAGCTTTCGTGCTTTTCAGTCCGTTACTGCTCTTCAGTTTGTGCTTGTGGGTTTGTATCTGGTTTTCAGTGCGTGTAGTCAGTTCCTATGTGTTCCAGTGTGTTTCAGTGCATTCTTGTCCACTCATTTCTGATTTTCAGCTTGCTCTTCACAGGCCTTGCTGTTTTTCAGTGCGTTCTGTTAGTTCGTTCTGACCAGCCGACCGTTTTGAAGCCATGTTGCGAGTATGTGCTCGTTGTAGAATTCTAGCTATGCAGGTGCTTGGTGTTGGGGTTATTGCTTTGACCCAAGTCCAGTCCATGAACAGGATGGCGAGGAGTTCATGGATCAAGAATTGGTTGCTCTAGCATGACCAATTCTCTCATATGCCTTTGCTGCGTGAGATCCAGAAGAATAATCCTGATGATTTCAGGAATTTTCTCCGGATGACGGACCCCGTTTTTCACCATCTGTTGGCTTTGCTATCCCCTTATATTAAGAAGCAGGACTACTGCATGTAGCAAGCCATCACTCCGGAGCCGAGGCTCATCGCCACGTTGCAGTACTTGGCGACGGGTAGAAGTCTGCACAACCTCAGGTTCTCAACAGGCATCTCCCCCAGGCTCTGGGGATCATTATTCCAGAGACCTGTTCTGCCATTATACGGGTCCTGCGGAAGGGTTATATTAGGGTAAGTTTTCTCCTTTAACATCACATTCTATGTATTTAATGTTTGCTAATGTTTTGTAATTCTTTCATCATTCCCTAATTAGCATGATTGTAATATGCTGTGAATGTCCCCTTTGTCCTCATGCATGCTGGAAGCTTTAAATGCTCCTTTTTTGTCTTTCATGCATACTTGCCTTCAATAACCTCCCCGGCATGCTATCCTGGGCCCATACACACCTAGCCTAGTGACTTAACAATGTATTTTGTCAGCTTCATTGTAGTGCTTTACCCTAAACACCCCCTAAAATGTGTCCAAATGTTATTGTTGTCCTTAAATTCATGCAGAGTGCCAGAGGCTTTTTTTTTGGCTCCCAAACTCATTTAGAACCCTCCCTTCCTAAAATTTTTACAATGGGACATCATAGGGGGTGAGGAATCTGATAAGTGGACCTTATATTTTTGTCTTTAAATACTCCTTAAAATAAATGTTATACTGATGTTGGCCAATAATGTTGTGTCTAATCTGCTTGCAATGTTATGTGCAAAAGTACTATTTTTTTTTAATGTTTTGACTCCACAGTTTCCTTCAATGCCACAGGGTTGGCATACTGTGGCATTCCACTTTGCCGACCGTTGGGACTTTCCCAACTGTAGAGGGGCAATTGATGGGAAGCATGTCCACATCATCCCACCACCCCATTTGGGGTCATACTATTATAACTATAAATGGTTTCATAGTATTGTGTTAATGGCGGTGGTGTCAGCGACATATGAGTTTCTCTATGTGGACGTGGGGAAGAATGGCCAGATGTCGGATGGTGGAGTCTTTGCCCAGACGGAGGCATTCTACACATGTCTCCAGAGTGGTGGCTTGGGATTGCCACCTGCAGAAGAGAACGTGAAAGGACTCCCGTTTGTTTTTATTGCTGATGAAGCGTTTGGTCTGGGTGATCACATGATGAGGCCATTCCCCCAAAGGACCCTCACCCTGGAGAAGAGGGTTTTTAATTACTGGCTGGCCAGAGCCAGAAGAGTCGTGGAGAACACCTTTGGGACAATGACCAGCCGGTTCCGCCTATTTCCGCCTATTATAAATATGGCGAAGTACAAACTTAACCACATCGTGTTAGTATGCTGCATCTAGCACAACTTTTTAAAGCAAAATGCTACTAATTATGTAGCCTCAGTTGGGCCTAAGACCGGACTTCATGAAACAACAATGACGGCCCTGGAAGCTGGCCGTCCTGGCTTGCCCCCCCAAAGCGCCTGTGAAGTGCATCAAAAATATGTAGATTATTTTACGGGTAGTGGGGCCATTGCTATGCCAGCAAATTTTTAATTATTTTCAAAATTAAAAAAAATTATATGATAAAATCTTGAATTTTATTTACTGCTTGTGTTTCTTTTATCTGTCTCCTAGGTTCTCCTAGTGCACTTGTAGTGCCAAGTGGTTTTTCCATTGTTAAATAACCCCCATTGTCGCTGTAAACACCAACTTAATACAAAAACTGGTATTGAGCATTGAAAGAAGAAGCCACATATTGTTGAGTATAAAACCTTTTACTCTGTGCACATTCACATGTGCGTTGTAAAACCTTTTTTTGTAAAAAAATAACATCTTGGTGTTATAAATTTTTACCTTGAAAATATTTTTTTGGTACATAAACAGGCATGTTTCAAAACATAACATACACAACTCAGTAAGTTACAAAGTTCAACATTGAAAAACTGAAGGCAATATCAGACATTATAGTATCAAAAATGTGTTGATATTGCCTTCATCAGATGGGGTGATGTCACCCCTGTAAAAGCCAAAATTAGAAGATGCACCCAAATTGGGAGTCAAACTAGGGATTTCCCTCCTGATCCCATGCCTAATGTCAATGTGTGCTATCTCCCATCATGGAGGATCAATGGACGTGTTTTTGGGGTGCAACCCCTTCCTCTCACCTACTAGAGTTGTGAGGAAGGGGTTGCACCCACAAAACACGTACATTGATATCCCCTGATGGCAGATAGCACATGTTGACACACTGTGTGCATCTTCCAAATTTGGCATTTAAAATGTATTAAAGGGTTATTTAAATGTTCTTTGCTTAAAAAAAAAAGTTGTATTTTTTTGGATTTAGATTCTACCTAGTACATCAATCACGTTCTTCATTCTTTGTTCAATCTCCTTCATTTTCTCCTTTATGAGGTCTAAATCCCATCTACAAAACATTATGTCCTGAATTAGCCTTTGTGCACTGTCAGTCATGAAATGAGTAGATTGTTCTTCCACAACATGCACATCACCTAAAAGAAAAAATACACACCATGTATTATAAATATGCAGGCATACATATATTACCTGAATCTGTGGTCTCAGACACTGACCTGTTGTGGTGAGAATTTCCACCACCTCTCCTTCCTCCACATCCCGAGGTTGTGGTGTCCTCTGTTCCCCTTCTTCAGGAGGTAGGGGGGTTCCTGGAGTCCTCAGATGTCCCGAGTCTTTTCTCCCCTTGAGAATGAAACAAAAGGTATACATAGCACACAGATATTTGAGGCCAGAAATAGGAATATGAAACATTGCTTGGAAGTGTGGTAAATTTGTCTGTTTGGGCAGAGTTCCAAGTTGAAGACATTATTTATTCCCTTAACAAAGCTGGAATAATTACCTTTTTTGGACAAGTTTCACACATGGAGACATCCCAAGTATCCACTGGAGTACCTGTGTGGGACACCCTACAAAGTTTGTTCTTGTGTCCCACACTAGTGCTCCTGAGTCCAGATGTGTAAACAGCTGCTGAATGTCCTTTCCTTACATTACACTGAATCAAGTTTGCAATTCTTTCTAGTTTCAAACACATCTAGACAACAATGTGCTAAACTTCTTTTAATGCAAATTAGCATGACCAAATGTAGTTAACCCTGTATCTGCCTAAAACATCATATTTAGTTGGTGAACGAACAATGTTTACTGTGAACGATTACTGTGCCCACGAGCCTGAAAGTTGCCATTTTTAACTGTACAACAGTAAAGAAAAGCACATGGTGCAGCATGCAAGTAATAATAATAATCAGAACACACGACAACTACTTACTTTTTAGAAGCACTTTCTTGATCCTTCTGTACTGATCCTGCTCCCCCAATTACAGGTCTGACCAGCGTTTCCTCAATTGCTCCTTGAATCATCGTACCCCAAATTCCAGTGCAGACTCTTCACAACTTTAGTCATGATCTTGGCCTTTCTCACATTTGGGTTTAGGTAAGGTCCATACTTCCCATTATAGTCGGCCCTCTTCAAGATGTCCACCATCTCCACCATCTCTACAAAGGCCATATTTGAGGCCTTAAATCTCCTCCTCTGGGATCGGGAAGTTTCTGGCTCTGGGCTTTCCTCCTGCTCATTATCATGCACCTGCTGTGTCTCCGCCATGTTTCTCTCCCACTGCGACGAAAGAGACGGGGCGAGAAATATTTTAGAAAGAACTTCAGGGGAGGGCGACGCATGCGCAGTGTATATAAAGCTAACACGCATGTGTTGTACCTATGTTCTGTGTGCACAGGTAGGAGGACCGGAAGCAAACATTCTAACGAAGGTAACATTTTAACTTGGCACATCAGTGGCCTATACTGATTCGAGATTGAGGCCTGTATTGGGATAAGATTAAGAGAGTTTAGCCTGATATTAGTGTTTTTGTCTTGTCTTGCAAAAAATATGAAACAATTCAAAGACCCTGAATTCATGGGCCATTTCATTGACAAATACAGGGATATGCGTAATTTGTGGGAGGTTAAAAACCCCTTATATCGCAATAAACCAGCTAGGAAGGCATCAATGGAGAAACTGCTGCAATTTGTGAAGACGCAGGTCCCCAATGCAGACATCGAGTTTGTGGATAAGAAAATTGGTAGCTTGGGAAGCACAAATAGGAAGGAGCTTAATAAGGTCCAGGCTTCCATGAGATCAGGAGCAGCAGCAGAGGATGTGTATGTACCCAGTCTGTGATACTACAACAGGATGCAGTTTCTGGAAGACTATATGGAAGTCAGGGAATTCACTTTCGACACTTCCATCCAGCCTTCCCTCAACCCTTCACTCAACCCCAGCTGGAGCCAGGTATAGTATTTTTTAACATAATTATTGTCCGAAAATTATTGTTGTTAACTAGGTGTTATTATTGATAACAAATGAATGATTGAACAAAAAGTGTTTGACATATCAATAGACAGTAGGGGCCAAAAATGATTGTGACAAGAATGAAAAATGCTGGGCTCAGAATTATAGTCTTTTCTATTTATTAACATTCAATTTGCAACAGTCATGAGCTTAAAATTGTGTGTGATTGATGAACCAAAAACTAAAACTATGTCACTTTTTCATACACAGGAAGACCTCAGCCAGGACGAGGCTCTGGAATGTGGCACACAGGAGGAGGCGGGGGTAAGTGTCAGCCAGGAGGTGGTGGGGCCCAGTAGCCACACCCAATCCCAGGTGCCTCCCCTCCGCCTTTCAACAAAAAGGGCCAGGAAGGGGAGTAATGTGGAGGAGGCAGCACTGGGACTCATTAAGGAGGCTAATGCGGCCCTGAAAAGCCTCCCCGATGCTGAAGAGGCCTATGGCTGCTATGTAGCTGCCAAATTGCAGCAAATGGAGGAGGGCCAATGCCTCATCTGTGAGAAGTTTATTTTTGAGGCCATTCATAAGGGGTTGAGGGGCCAAATGAGTGATAACATGCACTCCTCCTCCTGCCACAAGTCCACCTCCAGAGCCACAGCCTCCAAGGAAAGCTGCATGGAAGGCTGCAGGGAAGCGTGGAGGGAAGGCTGCAAGGAAGACAAGAAAGTGATGGCCTGGGTTTAGTCTGGTCTGACAGAAGACGCAGCCTGTTGTAGTACCACAGCCTGGGGATATATATGTCATCTGCTGCTGTTCCTGATCTCTGGGAGTCCTGGATCGGATTATGCTCACTATTATATGGACTTCGCAAGCTACCAATTTTAATTTACAAAGAGTTGATGTGTGCCCTGGGGTACAAAGGCATTGCAAATTCAAACAGTTTCTCCAGCGTTGTCTTCCTCTTTATTTTGTTATTATGAGCCAGAATAAATGTTTTTTTTTAATATGAAAATACTTGCCTATGTGTTTTTCTTCAAATAGGACAGTTTGTTTGTGAGTAGGCAGGTACATTTCCAAAATACAATGTCAAATTAACAAGGGACACCAACCAACCTCCTTGAGCTTTATAAAAATACAAGATAATAATGTTGTTGTGGAAACTTGACACACCAAAAAAATAAAAACATATGGAGATCACTAAAAAAGAATTTAAAAATAAACAGGAGATCTTGATTAAAAATAAAAAAAGATGACTATAAAAAATAATTCTAAACATTATTATGGAGATCTGGTTTTAAAAACAAAAAAGATTATTCAGGAGATCACGAGAAATAATAAAGAAATACGTTTGTGAGAACTCTGTGTGAATATCAGCAGCAAAACAACTTCATTCTTCTATGTCAGGAAAGAAGCAAGTACCAGCCTCGCCAATTTTGAGGCTTTCCTACACACATGCATGGTAGAGTGGCCCCCCGGCGCATCCCTGGGCACAATACAGTGGAACGGCTAATGCTTGTGCGCAATTCAGCTAAATGGCTAATGTGTGTGTGCAATTCAGTGGAACGGCGAACGCGCATATGCAATAGCGCACGCACAACCTGAGCCTCCCACTGCCTACAAAAGCCACTCTGTGCCATGGCCAAGTTGCTGGTTTGTCTTTCAGCTTCCTGTGTGTTTTCTGCTTGTATCCTGATTGACCTTGACTTATGCTGATCTCTTCCTGCATCTGCCCTTCGGCTTGCCTCTCGGACCTCGCTACTTGCCTCCTGTGTTTGAGCCTCGGGCTGTCTACGGATATCACTTCCTGTCTCCAGTGATTGACCCTCAGCCTGCTCCCAGACTCTGCTTTTTGTCTCCAGTGCTTGACCCCTGGCCTGCTCAAAGACTTTGCCTCCAGTTATCTGTGTTTGACCCTCGGCCTGTTTTACGGACTTCCTTTCAGTCTTCAGCATTTAATCATCAGCCTGTTTACAGACCTGCTATCAGTCTCCAGCACAAGACTGTTCTGTCTATCTAAGAGACTCTTGCCAGTCATGGGTGTTTGACCCCCGGGCTGTTGTTGGACTAGCTGCTCATCTACCTCCCTGAGCTTCAGCATCTCCCAGTCCTGCACAGCTGTCTCCTTCCCAGTGACCTTCGCGCAAGATCTGCACTGCCTGCTGATGGCTCATGCCTCTTTGTGCCCTTCACCCCCTGTACCATCTCCAGGAGTGGAATGTGCTTAGTCGCAAGAGGTTACCGCTCTCAGCATCTCAGCCTCGGTGAGTACCCATATCTGACAGCCACAAAAAAAGGGCACAAATTGGTCCCTCCTCCTTCTCCTCCTTACCCACTTCAGTCTGCCCCTGCTATACCGAGTCATTACCTCTTTGCAGCCTCCACTGACAGGGATGATGGTATAGCACAAGGTGTCCCAGGTCCTAGCAGCACATCTGCCAGCAGCACACCACCAATTGTAGAATGTAGCCAGCAAATTTCTCTGCCCTATCTCCAGCAGTGGAAAAAAAATACAGTCCCTGCCACCCACATGCCCAGCGCCTAATGCAAGCTTGTCAAAGCTGTTGGCTGCTGCCTTTCAGCCTGGTGGATTCTGCCCCCTTTCATGAATTTGCACAATGTGTTGTACCACAATGGCAGGTTCCCAGTCGCTACTACTTTTTACGTAAGGCCATTCCATTTCTCTACCATCACGTGGAAGGGAATGTCCTGGCATCTTTGGGCAAGGCAGTCAGCTGTAAAATCCACTTTACTGCTGACACGTCGTACAGCAAGCATGGACAGGGATGATATATTTCATTTACAGCATGCTGGGTAATGCTGATTGGCACTAGAAAGGATTCAGGACAAGGCTCGGTGCTGCAGCTTGTTGTGCCCCCATGTCTCCATACAGCTGGTGGTGATGATACCTGTCAGGGAACTCGTGCAGCAAGTGCTCGTTCCTATGCAGCAGCTGCCAATCCCTGTTTAGCAAATGCTAATGCGCATGTGGGGAGCCACAGACCAAGACGGGCAAGGATTGGAATGGGCATGTGCAGTGGCGCATCTATACGAGCCTGTGCGTGCACGCGCTAGTGTGCGCACGCATCCATGGATTCTGGTGCATGGAGGCCTATTTAAATGGAGAGTCTGCCTGGCTTCAGTGCTGGATTATTTTCAGCTTGGTTCCCGTGTTCCTGACTATTATTCATATTTGCTAACCTTGTTCCTGAACCCAGCTTTCTCTGACTACTCTCTTCGATCATCCCTGCCTGTTTATCTGCCTCTTGCTTGTATTATGACCCAAGCTTGGACTTATGACTACGGCTCTGATTTGATACCCCACCTCCAGCATGTTACCGACTCCTGCCTGTTCCCGACCTTGCAACTGATCCTGATTCTGCACCTATCTGCCTGGCTCCCACTGAACAAGACTTGTGATCAGCTTCCACAGCACCACTGTAAGAGCTCCTGTGTCTCCAAGCTTGTTCCCACAGCTGCCAGGCGCCTGCACCCTTCTGCTGCCCTAGCAGTCCCTGTCTCCACTACCAGGGGTGCTTGCTCAGGAATTGTGCAAGAGGCCACCCTCATCATCTCGGGCTCCACTGTAAGGTACGTGACAATTCCAGACCCGTGAGCTCTATCCCCTCCTCCTCCACCACTTTCATGCCCTCCTCTGCAGAATTGTCCTATGAACATCAGGTACCCCCTAAGCATTCAAAGGGCTATTCCCAGAGTCAGGCTAAAAGGTGCCATGCAGTGCTTTGGCTGGTGTGTTTAGGGGACAGTAACCATACCAGAGCAGAGATTCTAGCAGCTCTGCAGGGACAGGCCCAGAGGTGGTTCACACCATGCTAGCTGGAGCCAGGAATGGTGGTGTGCGATAATGGCTCAAACCTCCTGTCTGCCCTTAGACAAGGAAAGTTGACATTTGTGCCATGTCCTCAATTTGGTGGTGCAGCATTTCCTAAATATGTACCCAGGGTTGCAAGATGTGCTAAAGCTGGCCAGAAGAGTCTGTAGTCATTTCAGGCTGTCATACACAGCCAGCGTTTGGTTGGCTGAAATTCAGCGGGAAATCCACCTGCCCGTAAACTGCCTGATTTGTTACATGCCCACCAGGTGGAACTCGACTTTGTCAATGCTGCAGCGGCTATACATGCAGCAGAGGGCCGTCAACGAGTACCTATGCTAATACGGCATGATGACAGGCTCAGGCTGCCTTTGCCTTTTTGCCCACATCAATGGCTGATCATTAAGGGTGCATGCACTGTATTGTCACCATTTGAGGAGTCCACAAGGATGGTGAGCCGTGACAGTGCATGCATCAGTGACACAATCCCTCTTGTGTTCCTGCTGGAGCAGACTCTATGGGACATTATGGACAGGGCACTGGAGGCAGAGCAGCAGGAGGAAGAGGAGGACTTCCTTTCCTCTCAAGGCACACTTTATCCAGACACCATCATTCCTATGTCACAGAACACACAGGAGGAGAGAGGGAAGGAGGATGAGAAGGAGGATTCTGGCCCTTTCATAGGGTTTGAAGAAGAGGAAGACATGTGTCAATCTGTAAGCGATGGCTTTCCAACCCCAGAACCCTTGGGAGTAGTACATGGCTGGGAGGAAGAAGTTCCAGATGATGTCATCCTGAGTGACCCCGAGGAGTCTGCTTCTCAAGACTCTGCAAATTTGAGGTACATGGGCAACCTCATGCTTCAAAGCCTGTGAAAGGACCCAAGAATACGTGGCATAAAGGAAAAGGATGATTACTGGTTGGCAACCCTCCTTGACCACCGTTATAAGGGGAAGGTCTCAGAACTCATCCTGTCCCCACAGGGAGTGAAGATAAAATCTCTTGAGGACACGTTAAAGAGGAAGTTTATTGAACGTTTTTCCTGATTCCAGTAGGTTACGGTATTGTGGAAAATGTTGTTTTGAGTCTTCTGTTGGTCAAGAAGGAGAAGGCATCTGCCTAAGTGAGGCATTTTGGATTTTTTTTTAGTAGTGGCCGCCAAAGGCTGTCAGTTTCCATGTCCTATCGGCAGCATCTGCATCACATGGTGGACAACTACCTCTGGGCCAAAACAGAGATGGAGAGCTTTCCAGCTGATGATCCACTGACTTACTGGGTCATGAGAATAGACCACTGGCCAGAACTTGCCCAGTATGCTATTGAGTTGTTGGGCTGCCCTGCATCCAGCATGATTTCAGAACGGGCATTCAGTGCTACAGGAGGTTTCGTTACTGATCATAGAACGCATTGTCCACAGACTCTGTGGGCCGTTTGGCTTTTATAAAAATGAATCAGTCCTGGATTACCAATTATGAAGCCCCTGATGCCAATGTCACTGATTAAGTCTTTTTGGGATGTGGAATCTCTGCAGGACTTCGAGGCTGCCTAGCTTTGAGGGTGTTCAATCATTTTATCTGGAAGAATGTTTTTGGTATAGGTTTCATGGGCACAAATAACACCCAAAGACCAATTTTCCACACCTGTTTGACAGGTGCATATGATTGCAATTTTTATTTGCCTTCATCAAGAGCACCTCTATAGGGTTAAGGTGGGAAGGCACCCCCGACACCCAAAGACCAATTTTTACGCACCCAATAATTCTATCCAAAGTCAAAGTGACACCAGAATGTATCCAAAAAATCTCTAATATTGTTCCAAGTGTACTACATTGTGGCCTCATCATACACACTGGCTCCCCAGCTGTTGCTGATCAAAATAAAGGCAGTTTTCAGGGAATATGTCTTTTTTTTGGCTTTAGAAATGCAATTATTACTGCAGCATATTCTAGACATGTTACAGATCTGCCACTTTACAGGTAGACTAAAGGGACCCCCCCAGGCACTATATTGGAAGGAATTTTTCATTTTTAGGTTTTCACTTTAAAAATAAATCACTGCTCATTTAAAAATTACGTTTTTCACAAACTTTTTTTCATTGATACATGTCCCCCAGGGCAGGACCCGGAACCCTATAACCATTGTATGCCCAATTACTTGCATATAAATGGGCACTTTTGATTTTTGATGTTCGGGTCCCATTGACTTTAATAGGGTTCGTTATTTGGGTCCGAACTTTCTTGGTGTTTGGTAGACATGTGCACACTGAAATATTTCGTTTCGGAATTTCGTTTTCGTCCAAAAAATACATTTATTTAGTTACTCCCGAAATTCGTTTTTATTTATTTTGGTTTTCGTTAAAAATTGCATTAGTCCGAAAATCCTAATTAAGGTCGAATCTGTCATTGAAGGCTTATGGTGTCTGTCGAATGTTCAAAGAAGATTCGACGGAGCAGCTAAACTGTGCGACGCCATATAGTTTACCTGCTCCGTCGAATCTTCTTAGAACTTTCAACAGACACCATAAGCCAAAGTACTGTGTACTTAGTTCTAGCTATTTTACTGCTCCTCCTCTTTGGTTACAATCAGCCAATAACATTCATCATCATCATTATTTTTATTTATCTTTCCTCCCCTACGTCGAATCTTTCCTCCCCTACGTCGAATCTTTCCTCCCCTAGTCGAATCTTTCCTCCCCTACGTCGAATCTTTTCTCTCTACGTCGAATCTTTCCTCCCCTACGTCGAATCTTTCCTCTCTACGTCGAATCTTTTCTCTCTATGTAGAATAATCTTGGACTAATAGAGCTAAAGTTAGGCACATTCGACCACAGGTTTGATGGACAGATTGTTATTGTCATCATCATGTCGAATCTCCTATCTATATCGAACTGTTGTAGCAACGAAAACGAAAATAAAGCATTTGTTTATGTCGGATCTTTCGTTTTTCGGACTCGAAAATACCTGAAATTCAGACGAAAATGCATTCGGACGAAAACGAATGCACATGTCTAGTGTTTGGACGTTCTGGTGTGAAACGAACAAGGTCCGTTTGGCCCATCCCTAGTAAGAAGGCACAAAAAGTTTTTAAAACAATCATTTTTAAAGGAGCAATGATTTTAAAGATGCTTCAAGTGAAACAATAGAAATGAAATATTCCTTTAAATATCATGCCTGGGGGGTCCCCTTAGTCTGCCTGTAAAGTGGCGCATCTGTACAATTTATAGAACATGCTGTAGCAATAATGACATTTCTAAAGGTAAAAATGCCATTTAAATTTGCTCGCGGCTGTAATGTATTGCCAGCTCCCGGCAATACAGATTAAAAAAATGGAAAAAAAAAACAGTGTGGAATCCCCCCCAGTCCATACCAGGCCCTTCGGGTCTGGTATGGACTTTGAGGGGAACCGTATTACATTGTGGACTTTAAGGGGAACCGTATTCACTGTATTATACTGTATACACTTCACTACACTGTGTCATATACACTGCACTACACTGTGTTATCTACACTGCACTGCACTGTGTTATCTACACTGCACTACACTGTATTATACACTACATTACACTGTGTTATATGCACTGCACTGCACTGACTGCACTAAACTAACTGACCGCACAATACACTAACTACATGCCTAATCTCCACTACAGCACACTACATACGGCTGCCGTGTAAGCAGCCTTATAAAGTGTGGGGCGTGGACAGAAGCCTCAAAACAATGTTTTCCACCAGACTGTAACCTACCAGAGTTGGGAAAGGCGTTACATAAACTCATCTTTATGGTGTTCTCAAGAGGTTTCTTGTGCTCCCTCTGTGGGGGCAGGGTGAGTTCAGAGACTTTCCCCTTGTAACAGTGGTAAAGGAGGGTTGCCAACCAAAAGTGATCAGGGCCGGATTTGCCACAAGGCCACCGAGGCCAGGCCTCGGGGCGGCAGTGGTGCAGGGGCAGCGCCGCTCCTGCGGCGACTTCGTGGCCGCCCCCCCTTTCGGGCTGCTCGTTAAAGTTGATTAAGGGCACCGGTGCCCTTAGAAAAGATGGCCGCGAGCCGCCCACTACTGCGCATGCGCAGTTCTGAAGCGGCCGGGCTCGGGAAAGCTCGTATGCACTCGGCCGGGCGGCGCATGCGCAGTAGCGTGATTTTGCCACCCGGCGCCATTTTTGAAAAGATTGAGAACTAATGTCAGAGGTGCGCCGGCGGGGGGAGAGAGATGACATCTCTCATTGCCAGCACCGCTGTTGCGCCCTCCTTCATCTGGTGGCAGACAGGCAGCGTGGCAAGTGACATCAACATCTGGTGGCAGTGTGGCAAGTGACATCCCCATCTGGTGGCAGCGTGGCAAGTGACATCAACATCTGGTGGCAGCGTGGCAAGTGACATCAACATCTGGTGGCAGCGTGGCAAGTGACATCAACATCTGGTGGCAGTGTGGCAAGTGACATCAACATCTGGTGGCAGCGTGGCAAGTGACATCAACATCTGGTGGCAGCGTGGCAAGTGACATCTCCATCTGGTGGCAGTGTGGCAAGTGACGTCTCCATCTGGTGGCAGCGTGGCAAGTGACATCCCCATCTGGTGGCAGCGTGGCAAGTGACATCCTCATCTGGTGGCAGCGTGGCAAGTGACATCTCCATCTGGTGGCAGCGTGGCAAGTGACGTCTCCATCTGGTGGCAGCATGGCAAGTGACATCCTCATCTGGTGGCAGCGTGGCAAGTGACATCCCCATCTGGTGGCAGCATGGCAAGTGACATCCCCATCTGGTGGCAGCCAGGCAGTGTGGCAAGTGACATCTCCATCTGGTGGCAGCGTGGCAAGTGACATCTCCATCTGGTGGCAGCCAGGCAGTGTGGCAAGTGACATCCCCATCTGGTGGCAGTGTGGCAAGTGACATCCCCATCTGGTGGCAGCCAGGCAGTGTGGCAAGTGACATCTCCATTTGGTGGCAGCGTGGCAAGTGACATCCCCATCTGGTGGCAGTGTGGCAAGTGACATCTCCATCTGGTGGCAGCGTGGCAAGTGACATCCCCATCTGGTGGCAGCGTGGCAAGTGACATCAACATCTGGTGGCAGCGTGGCAAGTGACATCAACATCTGGTGGCAGCGTGGCAAGTGACATCAACATCTGGTGGCAGTGTGGCAAGTGACGTCTCCATCTGGTGGCAGCATGGCAAGTGACATCCCCATCTGGTGGCAGCATGGCAAGTGACATCCCCATCTGGTGGCAGTGTGGCAAGTGACATCCCCATCTGGTGGCAGCGTGGCAAGTGACATCCCCATCTGGTGGCAGTGTGGCAAGTGACATCAACATCTGGTGGCAGCGTGGCAAGTGACATCAACATCTGGTGGCAGCGTGGCAAGTGACATCTCCATCTGGTGGCAGTGTGGCAAGTGACGTCTCCATCTGGTGGCAGCGTGGCAAGTGACATCCCCATCTGGTGGCAGCGTGGCAAGTGACATCTGCATCTGGTGGCAGTGTGGCAAGTGACGTCTCCATCTGGTGGCAGCATGGCAAGTGACATCCTCATCTGGTGGCAGCGTGGCAAGTGACATCCCCATCTGGTGGCAGCATGGCAAGTGACATCCCCATCTGGTGGCAGCCAGGCAGTGTGGCAAGTGACATCTCCATCTGGTGGCAGCCAGGCAGTGTGGCAAGTGACATCCCCATCTGGTGGCAGTGTGGCAAGTGACATCCCCATCTGGTGGCAGCCAGGCAGTGTGGCAAGTGACATCTCCATCTAGTGGCAGCATGGCAAGTGACATCCCCATCTGGTGGCAGTGTGGCAAGTGACATCTCCATCTGGTGGCAGCGTGGCAAGTGACATCCCCATCTGGTGGCAGGCAGAGTGGCAAGTGACATCTCCATCTGGTGGCAGCCAGGCAGTGTGGCAAGTGACATCTCCATCTGGTGGCAGCATGGCAAGTGACATTCCCATCTGGTGGCAGGCAGAGTGGCAAGTGACATCTCCATCTGGTGGCAGCATGGCAAGTGACATCTCCATCTGGTGGCAGCGTGGCAAGTGACATCCCCATCTGGTGGCAGGCAGCGTGGCAAGTGACATCTCCATCTGGTGGCAGCCAGGCAGTGTGGCAAGTGGCATCTCCATCTGGTGGCAGCCAGGCAGTGTGGCAAGTGACATCTCCATCTGGTGGCAGCATGGCAAGTGATATCCCCATCTGGTGGCAGGCAGAGTGGCAAGTGACATCTCCATCTGGTGGCAGCGTGGCAAGTGACATCCCCATCTGGTGGCAGGCAGCGTGGCAAGTGACATCTCCATCTGGTGGCAGCCAGGCAGTGTGGCAAGTGACATCCCCATGTGGTGGCAGCATGGAAAGTGACATCTCCATCTGGTGGCAGGCATAGTGTCAAGTGACAAGCGATGGTGGCAAGTGACACGCTCAGGGCTCCCAATGATTCTGCATTATGGTGAGTTGAACTATTTCATTTTACATTACAATGTAATGATAGAAATAATGTGTTTCAATCATCCTGACACCATACCAACCATGGTGCCAGGGATGATTGAGGCACTAACACCAGCAATTGCCCTGAAAAATTGCCCGCAAAAAATTGTTACCCCGCGCGCTTACCCTGAAGTACAATTAAAGCCAGTTGTTTTCAGTGTTCTCGTGTGTGGAGATATGTTTTTTATTGATCTATTGTAGCAGTCGTCGATAAAGGACGAGAATGGTGGTGTGTGTGTGTGGGGGGGGGCGGCATTGAAGGACCCGGCCTTGGGGCGGCAAAGGGAGTAAATCCGGGCCTGATAGTGATCCTTTTCCTTGATGCCACGTATTCTCGGGTACTTTTGCAGGCTTTGAAGAATGAGGGAGCCCATGCACCGCAAGTTTGTGGAGGCATGAGAAGCAGACTCCTTAGGGTCACTGAGGATTACAGTATCTGGAACTGCCTCCTCCCAGCTACGTACTACTCCCAAGGGTTCTGGTGATGGAAAACCATCTGTTAAAGCTTGACATACTGTATATCTTGCTCTGCTTCAATGCCTCCAAAGCTGCCAGAATCCTCCTCCTCCCTCACCTCTTGTGTATTCTATGGCATCACAAGAATGGTGTCTGCATAAAATGGGCCTTGAGAGGAAAGGAAGTCCTTCTCTTCCTCCCGCTGCTCTGCCTCGAGTGCCCTGTCCATAATGCCATGCAGAGTCTGCTTAGGGGGTACTTGTAGTTCATGGGACAATTCAGCAGAGAAGGGCATGGATGAGGAGAAGGGGGAGGAGGAGGGGGTGGAGCTGACAAATTCCCACATCATCACCACTAGCTGTATGGAGATGTTGCGACACAACAAGCTGCAGCACTGAGCCCTGTCCTGCATCCTTCTGAGTTGCAAGCAGAGTTACCCAGTGTGCTGTGAGCAAAATAAATCATCCCTGCCTATACTTGCTGGACCATATGTCAGCGGTAAGGTGGACCTTGCGGCTGACTGCCTTGCCCAACGATGCCACAACATTGCCTTTCACGCGATGGTAGAGAGCTGGAATAGCTTTATGTAAAAATAAATAGTAACTGGGAACCTGCCATTGTAGTACAGCACATCATTCATGGAAGCGGGCAGAATCCACCATACAGAAAAGCAGAAGTTGTAAAGCCAGCAGCTTTGACAAGCTTGAATTTAGACACTGGGCATGTGGGTGACATTGACTGCATTTTTTTTTGCTGTAGCAGATGGGGTAGAAAATTTGCCTGCTGTAGTCTACAGATGGTGGTGTGCTACTGGCAGACATGCTGCAAGGACCTGGGACACCCTGCACTATATTGTGTTCCATGTCAGTGGAGGCTGCTGAGAGGTCATGAGTAGGGATGGGGAAAGGTTTGGCCCAAGCATAAGTTCGGGCTGAACTTTGGTTGTTCGAACGTTCGGTGAACAACAAACAATATGCGGTGCTCGCGGCAAATTTGAAAGCCACGGAACACCCTTAAAGTCTATGGGACACTAACATAAAAAAACAAAAGTGCTCATTTTAAAGTCTTATATGCAAGTTATTGTCATAAAAAGTATTTGGAGACCTTTTCCTTTTTTTTGAGTACATCATGGGACACAGAGTCAGGCTAATATTCATTACCTGCTGGGTTATAATCCATCATTAGGTGAATGGACACTGGTAGACCAAAGGTCTTCAAACAGGAAGTGATCCCCTATATAACCCCTCCCATACAGGGAGTACTTTTGTTTTGTAGCAAGCACTAAATCCTCAAAAAAGAGGGGAGGGATCTCTGTGTCCCATGATGTACTCAGAGGAAAGTATTCTACAGGTAAGTATGATGTAAAAATCCTATTTTCTTTTTCATACATCATGGGACACTGAGTCAGGCTAATATTCATTACCTGCTGGGATGTCCCAGAGCAATAGCATTGAGGGGAGGGAGACACCCTACCAAACAATAGCCATCAGAACTTATACGGCAGCCCGCAGTACACTGCAGCTGAAAGCCGAATCCTCGGCTGCTCGAACATCCACTTGATAAAATTTTGTGAATGTATGCACTGAAGACCAGGTAGCAGCCTTACAAATCTGAGTCACAGATACCTGATGGTGAAAAGCCCAGAAGGTTCCTACAATCCTGGTAGAATGAGCTCTCACCCTAAAGGGAGAAGCTTTATGTTTCAGACCGTAGGCCTGAATGACCAATTGGTGGACCCAAATGGCAATGGAAGCTTTGGAAGCTGCTTGCCCCTTCTTGGGTCCTTTTGGTAAAACAAAAAAGTCTGAATAAAGTGGAAAGAATCTGGGACTTTATATGAGGCCTCTGAAGTAATTATCAGAGGTGCCTCCATCCCGGGTTTTGCACAGCAAAAAAAGAGAGGGAAGGGTTTGGGACTTTGTGTGAAGCATGCAGCTGGAGAGCAAGGAGACACTATAGGTTATCAAAATTAATTTTATTCCATGGATACAAGATAAGGTACAATACGTCAATGGCACAGATACACATTGCAACCTGCAAGCCTTCTGAGGTGAAGTTGCATAATTTTATATCAGTATAAATAGATAAACATAAAATACAATAGCATATGACATCCCATACGTTTAAAATGATCACTGACTGTAGTAGCAGCATTAATAGCTCAAACAACTGGATATATAACCATGATTGTTGCATCTTTAGCTCGACGCATTTTGTGACTATCTGTAACTCATCAGGAGCAGACACTGTGGGGATGTCTAGAGAATTGAAAGGTGAACAGTAAATACACTGAACACACCAAAAGAAGAGGGAGGGGGAATGATAGAACATTCACCCATACTTACAGGTTACCAATGAGCATGGGGTGCGGCGGTGGATGTCAGGGCAAAGCTGCGGACAATTGTCTCCCCCCGGAGCAGAGGCGGCAAAAACAGTGGCAAGGCAATGGGAAATCCTGAAGGATAAGGTGTGGCTGGGGATGTGCCCCACCAAAATCCATGTGTGTGCATGGTTCATGAAATCATCTGTGAATAAATGTAAAAATGTGTATGAATGTATAGACAGTATATGAATATGATAAATTGATAGTGAGGCAATGGAAGCTTTGGAAGCTGCCTGCCCCTTCTTGGGTCCTTTTGATAAAACAAAAAAAGAGTCTGATCCTCGGATCTCCACAGATCTAGACAGATAAACCTTGACTGTGTGGACAACGTCCAAAGAATGCAGTCAACTCTCTTCCACTGAACGAGGCTGAGAGAAAAAAGAAGGCAAAATAATGTCCTGATTTAAATGAAAGGCTGACACCACCTTTGGCAAAAAGGATGGAGCAGGTCATAACACGACTCTGTCATGGTGAAGGATCAAGTACGGTTCCCTGCATGAAAGGGCCACCAACTCCGGCACACTTCTAGCCGAGGTGATAGCCATCAGGAAGGCTAGCTTGTGTGACACCCAGTCTAATGGAATTTCCTTAATAGGTTCAAATGGTTGTTTCTGTAACACAGACAGCACCAAGCTCAAGTCCCAAGGACACATAGGTAACCTAATGGGGGAAGCAAGCGAGTTGCCCCTTGCATAAAGTTACGGATCAGTGAATGGGAGGCTAAAGGCCTTTGGAAGAATACTGATAGGGCAGCCGAAACCTGACCTCTGATTGTACTCAAAGCCAATTTGATTTCCACAGCTGACTGTAGTAAAGAGAGAATTCTCCCAATCACATATTTCCGAGGATGTCATTTTTTGGCTTCACACCAAGCAATTTAAGGCTTCCAGACCTTATGATAAATCTTTCTAGCATTCACTAGAGTATACACCACTGGTCTGGAGATGCTACGGTCCTTCAACACCCTGGCTTCAATAGCAATGCCTTCAAATTTAGAGACTGTAAATTGGGGTGGAACATAGGACCTTGAGACAGTAGATCGGGGTGACATGGAAGCGCCCATGGCCCGTCTATTGTCAGTCTAACAATCTCTAGGAACCAGGGCCTTCTGGGCCAGGCTGGTACCACCAGAATGGCTGGAACCCCCTCTCTCTGAATCCTGCACAACAAATGTGGAAGGAGATGGATCAGAGGGAAAGCATAAACCAGGGAGTACTGGCTTCATGGAACTATCAGAGCATCTGCTCCAATTGCCAGAGGATCGCTTGCTCGAGACACAAACTGCTGTAGCTTGTTTTTGAACCTGGTTGCCATTAGGTCAACCTCTGGCCATCCCCAACATTGGCAAATTTCCTGGAACACCTCTGGGTGTAGGGGCCATTCCCCCGGGCAGATCTGCTGGCAGCTGAGATAATTTTCCGTTCGGTTCTCTACTCCCGGGATATGGACTGCCAATATCAT
This sequence comes from Aquarana catesbeiana, assembly GCF_042186555.1. NCBI lineage: Eukaryota > Metazoa > Chordata > Amphibia > Anura > Ranidae > Aquarana > Aquarana catesbeiana. The sequence goes on along the minus strand of NC_133324.1, from coordinate 179,471,109 downwards.
TGGCACTCTGCCCAGGCTAGTATGTAGTTCACCTCCTTCAGAGCTGAACAACTCCTGGTACCACCTTTGTGGTTTATATAGGCCACTGCTGTGGCATTGTCGGACTGAACCCTGAGGGGGCAGTCCTGAAGCTCCACTGTCCAGGACTGCAGGGCCAGACGTACTGCCCATAATTCTTGGATGTTGATGGGCAGGGTCTGCTCTGTCCCTGACAATTTCCCCTGAGCTGTGAGCCCATCTAGGGTCGCTCCCCAGCCTGAGAGACTAGCATCTGTAGTCAGTACTCTCCAAGTTACTGGGAGAAAGGATTTTCCCGTTCGAAGCTTCTGATCCTGCAACCACCAGTTTAGGCTTAAGCATGCCTGAGAAGATAAGCACAGTCAGTCTGGTGGAGGCTCTTTACCACGTGATCAGCCGTGTCCAATCACGGCTGATCACAATGTAAATAGGAAGAGCCGTTGATCGGCTTTTCCTCACTCGCATCTGACAGATGCGAGTAGAGGAGAGCTGATCGGCGGCTCTTCTGACGGGTGGTCTGCGCTGATTGTTTATCAGCACAGCCCCCCCTCAGATGACCACACTGGACCACCAGGGATGCTACTAGGACCACCAGGGAAGTGGGCAACATGTGGATGGCCAGGTATGTACCCCATGGCCATCCACATGTGCAAATTATGCCCGATCTGTGCCAATCAGTGCCCACAAATGGGCACTGATTGGCACCAGTATGTACTAACAGGCATCAGTAATGCCCAGATATGCCACCCATCAGTATCATCAGTGCCACCCATCTGTGACATCAGTGCAACCCATCAGTGCCACCTGTCAGTGCCCATCCATGCCCATCAGTGCCCATCTGTGCCACCTATCAGTGCCACCCATAAGTACCATCAGTGCCGCCTACAAGTGACCATGGGTGCCGCCTATAAGTGCCCATCAGTGCCGCCTATGAGTGCCCATCAGTGCCGCCTATGAGTGCCACCTATCAGTGCCCATCAGTGCCACCTATCAGTGCCCATCAGTGCTGCCTATCAGTGCCTGTCGTCAGTGCCACCTCATTAGTGCCACCTCATTGGTGCCACCTCATCGGTGCCCATCAGTGCCGCTTAACAGTGCCCGTCAGTGCAGCCATATCAGTGCCCATCATTGAATGAGAAAACGTACTTATTTACAAGAATTTTTAACAGAAACAAAGAAAAACTTGTTTTTTTTCAAAATTTTCGGTCTTTTTTTATTTGTTGCACAAAAAATAAAAATCCCAGAGGTGATCAAATACCACCAAAAGAAAGCTCTATTTGTGGGAACAAAATGATAAAAATTTGTTTGGGTACATTGTAGCATGACTGCGCAATTGTCATTCAAATTGCGACAGCGCTGAAAGCTGCTTGGGCGGGAAGGTGTCTAAGTGCCTGGTATTGAAGTGGTTAATCTATCATGTAAAAAAATATATCATGTGAAAAATATATATTATTAAATCAATTTATATAATAATGTGTTCTATTAAAGTTCATATAAAAAAACTTTTCTACGTTGAATTATTGTGACTTCTCAATTATTGTGACTCAATTTTTATGTCATCCACCACTGTGTTCATTGCGACAAAGAGGGGGAAGGAAAGAGAGTGCGGACAGTTGCTGAGGCTGTCCCCTAACACACTCAAACCAAAAAAAAGGAATTTATGGACTATACCGGTACTGATAGACAAACAATCAATTTAGTAAAAATTCTCATTTATTACATATAAAAAACATACAGAAAGACAACCAATAATAAATAGGAAATAAACCTCACAGCATACAATAACGTAGGTTTGTTCCCAAAGGGTGTATCAGGTAATCGAATTATCCTCATAGATTAGAGATCCTCTACTAGTTGAGCTGTCTTAAAGCCGCCTCCTCCTTAATCTATAAAAACAGGTAGTTTATTTAGAACAAAAATACACACAATTTAGCAAATATATAATATTAGAAAAACATCAATAACAACAACAACATTAGGAGATTGCTTACCTACAAACCAAAAGTCAAAAAGGTCCCAGGCCACCAATTCATTGGGGGATTTGTTAGCGGAGACTATGTCTAAAGTAGTGGAAATGTATATGGAAATGAGTAAATACTGTATAAGGCGCCATTGGCAGAAAGAAAGGATGGAAGGGAGGGAAAGGGGGGGATGGGTGGGGGGAAGGGGGGGAAGGAGCAGGGAAAAGAGGAGGGGAAAGGGGGGAGGGGGAGAGAGAAAAGAGAAGGGGAAGAAGGGAAGGGAAGGGAAGGGAAGGGAAAGGAGAAAGGGAGTGTCAGAAACCATGAATCAGACCGTAACAGAAGTACAGTTAATTCACTAGTTTAATAATAATAAAAAGGTAAACAGAGTAAGCGTAGTCAATACATAGCCAGAGTTCAGTAAGCAGATCGGATAGTCAGTCAATGCCAATGTCAGAGAGCCAGAGATCAATGTAGTAGTACAGCAAGCAGGATCAGGAGCCAGAAGGGATGTCAGCCAAGGAAGTCTTCAACAGGAACGCAGGAGAAAGTCTCTGAGTTGTGACCAAAGGCGAAGGCAGAGATGAAGTGAGCTGGACAGCTTTAAGTAGGCAGGACTGACGAGCAGATCATCAACAGTGGAGTCACTGTGAGGAGAAAGGAGCTGGCAATTAGCCGACAGCTGAGTGGCCAGCTCAGAGAAGGAAGGGCTGAGCCCAGCCCTGACAGTACCCTCTCCTCAACGACCCCTCCGCCTCGGAGGACCACCGGGCTTGAGGGGAAAACATCTATGGAAATCACAGAGGAGGACAGGGGCATGTATGTCTGAGGATGAGACCCTTCCAATGCACCAGGTACTGTATGTGCCCATGGAACCTACGGGATTCAACAATGGATTGTACTTCATACTCCTCATGGTTCTCAATCTGTATAGGGTGAGGACGTGGCACAGAGGTGGTAAAGCGGTTGCAGACCAAAGGTTTCAATAAGGATACATGAAACACATTAGAGATGCGCATACTAGGAGGAAGGTCCAACGCGTAAGCCACTGGGTTAATCCTGTGAAGGATACGGTAAGGCCCAATAAACTGACGTGCGAACTTCAAAGAAGGAACACGAAGTCAGAGGTTGCGAGATGACAGCCAAACTCTGTCCCCGACCTGGTAGGCAGGCGCAGACAGGCGTCTGCAGTCAGCGTGGAGTCTGTACCTATCGTTAGCATGTCGCAAAGCCTCCTGGACTTGTGCCCAAGTGGAATGAAGACCACGGAGATGCTCCTCTAACGCAGGAATACTCTGCGGAACAAACGAGACAGGCAATACAGAAGGTTGGAAACCATAGTTAGCCATAAACGGGGACAAACAGGAAGCTGAATTCAAAGCACTATTGTGAGCAAACTCCGCCCAAGGTAAGAGGTCTGACCAGTTGTTATGATGGTCAAAAATATAGCAACGTAGGAATTGCTCCAAGGACTGATTGGCTCGTCCTGCGGCCCCATTAGACTGCGTGTGATACGCAGAGAAGAAAGCAAGCTGAATACCCAACTGTGCACAAAAGGCTCGCCAGAACCGGGACACAAACTGACTACCCCTGTCTGAGACGATCACCTTGGGTAGCCCATGTAAGCAGAAGATCTCTCGAGCAAAAATAGAAGCCAGTTCCTTAGAAGTAGATTCTTCTTGAGTGGAATACAATGCAACATTTTCAAGATCGGTCATAACTGTGTTGCCCTTGGAGTTGGGTAACTCCACAATGAAATCCATAGACGGGTGGGTCCAGGGCCTCTCTCCATTGGGTATGGGTTGTAGCAGACCCACTGGAAGGTGTCGTGGAGTCTTACTCTGAGCACACACGGAACAGGCAGCTATGAAGGTGGTTACATCAGCACATAGACTAGGCCATCAGAATTGTTGGGAAATGGCCCAAAAGAGTTGATTCTTCCCAGGGTGGACAGCAGCCTTGGGAGAATGGTAAGTCTGGAGCATGGCAGTACGGAGACTCTCGGGAACAAAGCAGCGGTCACAAGGTTTCTCAGGAGGAGCACTGACCTGAGCAGCAAGAATTTTGTCACCCAAAGGAGAAGTAAGACTGGTGCGAACTGTAGCCAGAATATGATCAGGAGGAATCAAAGGAACCGGAACTGACTCCATCTTGGAAGTGGAGGAAAATTGTCTTAACAAGGCGTCAGCCCCTACATTCTTAGTACCGGGTAAGAATGAGACAATGTAATTAAAACTCCACAAGAAAAGAGCCCATCGCGCCCTTCTGGGAGAGAGGCACCTAGCCTCAGACAAGAATGTGAGATTCTTATGGTCAGTAAGAATGAGAACTGGCACAGTGGTAGCTTCAAGGAGATGTCTCCATTCTTTCAGGGCTAAAATAATCGCCAACACCTCTCTGTCACCAATCTCGTAATTGCACTCTGCCACTGACAATTTCTTGGAAAAGTAGCCACACGGATGCATAGCGCACTCAGAGTTAGGACGTTGAGACAGAAGGGCGCCAACTCCAGTCTTGGAAGCATCAACTTCTAGGATAAAAGGCAATGTAGGATCAGGGTGTGCCAACACAGGAGCAGAAACAAAGGCAACCTTGAGACTCTCAAAGGCCTTAATGGACTCTGGAGACCAACTCTGTGGGTTGCCGTCTTTCCTGGTCATATCAGTCAGGGGCGTGACCAGAGACGAGAGGTTATGAATAAACTTCTGATAATAGTTGGCAAAGCCAAGAAAATGCTGGAGGGTAAACCACCGGGTCGAGGCCACTGTAGGACCGCTGAAAGTTTCTCTGGGTCCATCACAAAAACCAGCAGTGGAAATTACATAGCCCAGGAATTTTGTCTGTTCACAATGGAATTCGCACTCTTCCAATTTACAATAGAGATTGTTCTCTCATAGTCTCTGAAGCACACGATAGACATCTGTGTATTGGCTCTCCAGGGACTTGGAAAATATGAGGATATTGTCAAGATAAACCACCACACATAACTGCAACAAATCTCGGAGGACATCGTTAATGAACTCCTGGAAAACTTCCGGAGCGTTACAAACAGCCAAAAGGCATTACGAGATACTCATAATGACCTGATCTGGTATTAAACGCAGTTTTCCACTCGTTGCCCTCCTTAATACTAACGAGATTGTATGCCCTTCTCAAATCAAGCTTCGTGAATCCCTTGAGGCGGTCGTTGCTCCCTTGAGGCAGTCAAATAACTCCGTAATCAACAGAATGGGATAGGCATTCTTAATCGTGAAACGATTGAGACCCCTATAATCAATACAAGGTCTCAGTTCACCACTCTTCTTCTTCACAAAAAAAACTCAGCACCAGCAGGAGACAAGGATTTGCGGATGAAACCACGAGAAAGTGCATCTGCAACATACTCCTCCATAGCCTTATCCTCCAAGACAGACAAAGGGTAAACCGGCCACGAGGGGGTATGGCACCAGGTTGAAGGTCAATTGTGCAATCATACGACCGGTGTGGAGGCAAAGTACTGGCTTGACCTTTGTCAAAGACATTGCTAAAGTCGCGGAACTCCTCCGGCAGGGAGGAGAGTGAAGAGGTGCACAGGACCTTGGCTACCTTCTGGAAGCATCTCTCACTGCACTGTGGCGACCAGGACAGAACCTCAGCACGGAGCCAATCAAAAGAAGGGTTGTGCCTTTGTAACCAAGGATAACCAATAACCAGTGGAAACTTAGGTGAGGAAATAACTTGGAATTGGATTATCTCATGGTAAAGGGCCCCTACGGCCATGGACAATGGAACAGACTCATGAGTCACATGGGCAGGCTGTAGAGGTCTCCCGTCAAGAGCCTCAATGGCAAGTGGAGTGTCATGCAGCTGCAGCGGAATCGAGTGCTTCGATACAAAGGCAGCATCAATGAACAGGCCTGCAGCCCCAGAGTCGATTAGGACCTGTATCTTGACCGATGACTCAGCCCAAGACAGGGTAACCGAAACCAGGGGCTTATCTTTCTGGGAAACTGGAGACAAAACAACACCACCTAAGGTCTGTCCGTGACAGGACCCCAAGGTTCGGGCGTTCCCTGGATGGGTAGGACAAGACTTCAAAAAGTGACCAGCCTGGCCACAATAAAGGCACAATCTCTCCCTCCTCCTAAGGGCTCTCTCATCCGCAGAGAGACGCGTGAAGCCCAAGAGGCATGGGAGATGAGGGAGGCAAGGGTGGGACTGTAAAGCTCGGACACAAATGTACAGGAGGCTTGCGGCAGCGCTCCTTAAAAGAAAGTCTTTCTCTGAGTCTGGAGTCAATGAGGATGGCAAATGTGATCAACCTCTCCAGCTCAGTGGGTATATCTCGGGATGCTATCTCATCCTTGATGTTATCTGAGAGTCCATGAGAGAAGGCAGCCACGAGGGCCTCATTGTTCCAAGCAACCTCTGCTGCCCGAGTAAGGAATTCAATGGCGTAATCAGTAAGATTTCTCGTACTCTGTTTGATGGACATGAGTCTTTTTGCATCTCCCATAGAGGGTTTGCCCAGGCCAAGGCTCTCTCAGAAAGCAAAGCTATCATGAAACCTACTTTGCTTCTGTCTGTGGGAAACGCCTGGGCAGCATCTGCATTGAACTGGATCACCCCCAAATCACTGGGGAAGCAGAGCGGAACCAGACATGCCTCTTATAGAGGTAATACTCGAGGCGGGTGCCTGCACAGAGACTGGAGCAGCAGCAGGGACAGCCTGCAACACAGGTTGTACTGGAGCAGCCATAGTGGAAGATTCCAGGTGAGCCATGCAACTCAGGAGCGTTTGTAACGCCAAGGCAAACTGATCCATGCGGTGATCCTGGTCATCCAATCTGGAAAAAATATTACCCACAAGTGGACTGACTGCATCTTCTGAATTTATGGCCTTTGCCTACTGTCAGAAAACATGAATCAGACCGAGACAGAAGTACAGTTAATCACACTAGTTTAATAATAATAAAAAGGTAAACAGAGTAAGCATAGTCAATACATAGCCAGAGTTCAGTAACCAGATTGGGTAGTCAGCCAATGCCAATGTCAGAGAGCCAGAGATCAACGTAGTAGTACAGCAAGCAGGATTAGGAGCCAGAAGGGATGTCAGCTGAGCAAGTCTTCAACAGGAACGCAGGTCAAAGTCTCTGAGATGTGACCAAAGGCGAAGGCAGAGATGAAGTGAGCTGGACGGCTTTAAGTAGGCAGATCATAAACAGCTGAGTCACTGTGGAGAGAAAGGAGCTGGCAATTAGCCAACAGCTGAGCGGCCAGCTCAGAGAAGGAAGGGCTGAGCCCAGCTCTGACAGGGAGGAAAGAAGGGGAGAGAGGAAGAGGGGAAAGGGAAGGAAGGGTAGAAGAGATAGGGGGAGGGAGGGGGGAAGGGGGAGGGGAAAGGGGTGTGGGATGAAAAGGGAATTAGTCATATGTGTAGGAACAAAGCAGAATGAAGGATATTTAAAAAAGGTAGTACATATTACTAAACTGGGAAGCCGGGAATCACCTACCAGGTGTGGGTACACCAGAAGAAATTCACATGTTGGACTACAGGAGGGAGGGGGCCAGATGATAATCACCGTGGAGGGCCACAGCCAAAGGCAAGGTATAACAGGGACTGATCATGCTGGCTTAGCAGTTAGTAAAGCAGCGTCTTTGGGCTACTAGCGTCAGAGGTTAAAAAACCTCATATGGCGCTGCACTGAGCAGATCTGCTGATCGAAGTTAACAGCCAGTGCGATCAAGATAGTCCAGTCTGTAAATAAGCAGACAGCCAGAAAAATGTGGTAAATAAAGGAAAAAGCCTTTAACAGGTTAGTAGGTATAAATCTCACCTTGGTAAGAGTGGCCAAAGTCTCAATCTCCTGGAGAAGCTGACTGCAATGCTCACTGATGTGCCAAGGCCCATTAAATGTACTCCCTAACCCGGAAGGTGCCAGAACACCAGCAATCTGCGGCATGTGACGTCACTGGGTCTGGCTCCGCTCACTATACATACGTCATGCCGTTGACGCGCATGCGCGCATTGCCTCCAGTCAAATGGGCAAACGGCCCAAAACTAAGGAAATACAAGTGGGAGGCGGCCTTCCTGAAGAACGTCTAAGCCCACCAGGGGAGTCACATGACCGCCGTTAAAAGTGAAACAGAAGGCTCAAGGAGACCAGTCAGCTAAGGGCATAGGGTAAACAAAAAACAAACAATATCATAAACATAAGCCATCACAGATAGAAAAACAATTACAAATACAAGGTAATGGTTGAAGATGAAATCTGCACCAAATTAAAACAAATAGTTCAAGAAATATTAGAGTTAAAAACAAAAACACAAATGTAGTCTGGCGGGTTATCCATCTCAAGACAAGGGAGATGAAATCAATTTGAATGATTTGCTGAAAAAATTAGTGAGCCAAGGGGAGTTTCCGGCAACTAGTCAACGGGAATAAAAACAAAGGTAACAGAAGTAAGGGGGGAGGAGGGGGTGAAAAAAGGAAGGGGGAGGAGAAATTAGGGAGGAGTAATCTGGTTGGATAGGATCCTTTTCGAGATCAATAGATAAAAAGGGATCCCTAGGATAGGGTGACCCTATAAAAAGGGTTTGTAAGAAATTATTTTGTTAAGGCCAGGGGGAATAGTAGCTTTCGAACGTTCGATCCACATTGTTTCTCATTGCAATATAATCTTATCTCAGTCCCCACTTCTTGGACTCTCATTGATAACCTAAAGAACTAGAAATTTTTCTATATTCTTGACCTGGGTTTAGATGCCACTTCCAGCAACTTACTAAGCAATCTATACACATACTGACACAGGCATATCCTACCTAGGAATTATGCTCACAAAATCCACAAAAGGTTTATTTCATAAAAACTACACAGAAATCGAACAAATGCTTCTAAAAGAAACAGCTAAGCTCTCCAAATTTGAACTTTCATGGTCAGGGCGATTAGCAGCCTTTAAAATGCTCATACTCCCTAGATTATTATATATCTTCCACACATTACCTATACCACTCACAAACTCATACATTGCCTCGCTCCAATCAATAGTACATAAATACGTATGGCAGGACAAAAACCCAAGAAGTAGTCACGCAAAACTTATAAAACACAGGTGGGTGGCAGGTGGGATGGGATACACTGACTTAAAAGACTATTACCTGGCCACCATACTATCCCAATTAAAAGAATGGGCAACTACACACACAACTTCACTATGGCATAACATCAAAAGTTCTATGATACCAGGACATAACCTTCAACAATGGCTATACAGCACAATCACCCATGTACCTTATCTCCACCTATATTCACCGACCATACAAGCATCGGTAAAAGCATGGAGAAAACTACATGGGCTAGCACAAAGGAGTTATTAAACAAAGAGACAACAACAATTCTTTCTTTAACCATTTATTAATTTGGTAATAAATATTGGCCATGGTGTTGTTCAAGGGTAACCTGTCAATGTTTAAATAAATACAAATAAATATGAAGCCATCTTGGCTATATAACCATCAGAATTTATACGGTGTCCATCCAGACAATGCTGGACGACTATTTCCCACTGAACAACCCATGACTAAAGCATTAAATAAAGGGGTGGGTGGGTGGGAGTCCCGGTCCTGCTCCACACGGTCTGACGGTAACAGCCGGACGGCCCTCTTTTATCACCTCCGAAATTCGCGGGCTTAAGGGGCCCGCCAGATTGCACCAATCAGCTGCTTGTTGCTACCCTGCGGAGGCTGCTGCCCACCAATTGCCATCCTGAAATACAGAACAGGGAACATGCATTCCCCTTTGGCTCTCCCATGTTGGTTCTGCATATTGCATGGACCTTTCATGGGCTAGCACAAAGGAGTTATTAAACAAAGAGACAACAACAATTCTTTCTTTAACCATTTATTAATTTGGTAATAAATATTGGCCATGGTGTTGTTCAAGGGTAACCTGTCAATGTTTAAATAAATACAAATAAATATGAAGCCATCTTGGCTATATAACCATCAGAATTTATACGGTGTCCATCCAGACAATGCTGGACGACTATTCCCCACCAACCGAGGCCAGGAGAGCAGCTGCTGGCTGAGGTCCCCCCAACACCATGGCATTCTCAATCAAACTTTGCAGACCCATATTGAAAATATCGATACCAATGTCTGATAGGTGCACCAAATCTTCCCTAAATAATCCTGGAATAAAACCCTCCAACTCTAAGTGGCGGAAGGACAAACTCCCAGATGATGCAAGGAAATTATGAATGGTCCTATTCAAACGTCTCCTAATTTTATCCACATAAAAGAAATTACCCCAGGGGGACCAAAGGAGCCTAGGGACCATTTCAGAAAAGGCCAAAATAGTACGATGAAATAGCAGCTTGATGGCACAAAAATCGTTTTTCATCTCGCAAAGCAATTCCCACGTCCTAACCTTGCCAATATCGTTCGCTCCCAAATGAATAACCAAAACTACCGGGGCGGGCCAAATAGAAGATAAATATAGTAAATGGTCTCTAAGATTACACCATCTCAGACCCCTAACACCAGACCACAAAATCTTAAATTTGTTAAAGTCCAGACCTAAATTGCTGGAATAGCTCCTGGATGCAGCCAGCCTTTCAGCCCAATAAACGTAGGAGTGGCCTACAATCCAAATAATGTATTTAGGAGGATCTGAAAAATAAAAATCAGACAATTAACAATTCAGGGCGAACGTAAAGCTTATACCTATTACTAACCCATCTGCCAACCCTCTTTTGACTCTCAGGAGGGAAACCCAATAGGTTAGCCATAGTGGCAGCCCCAATTCTAAAGGAGTGTGATGAGAATTTCAAACCTGCTAGGTTAAGGCGCTTAATGCATGAGGAAAGCACAGCAGAAAACTGATATCTGGTCAAAGGAGACAAGTCCTGATGGATAAAGAAAGAACCGTCAAAGCAGGGTCTAACCGCTATATAATTGGCCATGTGGGCAACAGGGCATAGCAACAGGTTGGGAGAGGAAGCCAGAGATATCCACTTACCATTACCCAACCCAAAAGTTTTGGACCTGCAAATAAAAATCCGTAGACCGTCCGGTTGCATGGACACATGAGAGAACAACAGAAAAGAAGAAGATGATTTGTTTGGCGCCGTAAACTCACCCACCCGCAGGGCACCGAAAAGGGTCACCGAAAACGCTGCCCTGAAAAGCAGGAGTTCAAAACTAGAAAAACAAACCTCCTCCAAAACCGACATTAGTCTGATTAATAAAGAAACTGAAATAGGGCGCCTAGCATCCTTTGTAGGTGAGGACTTCCGAAATCCTTTAAGGATCTGACTGACCGAGAAAAAGGAGGTCAATGCAGGTCTGCCAGAAAATTTAAGAAAAAAGGAAACCCCGGCTAAAATCTTACTAACTGAGGCAGGGCCAAGCTGGGCCTGCATCAGGTAGGACACAAAAGCCAAAGCGATATAATCATTAACGTCTAAAACATCCACCACCATGTCAGAGCAAAAAGAGCACCATCTGGACCAGGCTAGGTTATAGTCTTGCCATGTCTTCTGTGCTACCGAATTCTGGAGATGAGCAGTTATCAGTCCCAAATCAAGCCCCAGAGGCAATCTGGGCAAGGGGTGCCGTGTCGATCCGCTGATGGAACCAACTCTCGGAATCTGTGAAACTGCAAATGAGAAAGAGCGTCAGCTATTGTATTATCTATACCTGCAATGTGGTGAGCTTTCAACCAGATATTGAAACGCATACAGTGCAAAACTAAAAAACGTAAGAGTTTGATAACTGGCTCTGACTTGGATGACAATGTGTTGATAGCAAAAAGTACGCCTTTGTTATCTGTATGAACCATTACCCTGCGATTCATGAACACATCTTTCCAGATTACCACAGAAACTACCACAGGAAACAACTCGAGGAGGACTATATTATGCAGAATATCTGGAAGCCGCCAACTGGAATGCCATTCAGAGGCACACCAGAGGCCATTCAGGAAGGCTCCAAATCCGGATGAACCAGCGGCATCTGTAAAGAAATTCAGCTTAAAATTGTCTATAAAAGGATGCTGCCAGGCCGTAGACCCATTAAAATTACAAAGGAAAGAATCCCATATTCTTAAGTCTTCTTTGACATTTGCAGAAATGCAAACATGAGAGTAAGGATTCTTCAAACCCCTCGTAGCCAAAGCAAAGCGCCTAGAAAAAATTCTGGCAATAGGAATGACCCGAGCTGCAAACGCAAAAAGACCTAATAGGGATTGAGCCTCCTTCAACAAAACTTTTCGTTTGGATAAAAACAACAAGATCATTGCTCTCATACGGAACAACTTTTCTCTGGGTAGCCTAAACTCCATCAGTGATGAGTCTATGATAATCCCCAGGAATTCAATAGTAGTTGACGGAAATAAAGTTTTCTCATGCGCAATTGGAATCCCAAAGGAATCACAGATATCAAAGAAAGAGTTCAATGATTCAAGACATAACTGTGAGTCCTTTGGGCCAATAAAAAGGAAATCATCTAAGTAATGTAGCAGCCCCCCATTAGGGGCACCTTCCGACAAAACCCAATGTAGAAATGTAGCGAAAGCCTCAAAATAAAAACATGATAAGGAGAAGCCCATGGGCAAACATTTGTCAAAATAAAACTTGTTCTGGAAATGAAAACCCAGGGAATTGAAACCTTGCGGGTGCACGGGTAGCAGACGGAAAGCAGATTTGATGTCTGCCTTAGCTAACAACGCCCCCTGTCCAAAACGCCTCAAAAGCATTAGAGCTTCATCAAAAGAGGAGTAAGAAACAGGGGCAAGGGTTTCTGAAACCTCGTCATTAAGTGAAATGTCAGCTGGGAAGGACAAATGGTGGATAAGTCTGAAAGTACCCTGCTCCATCTTGGGGACAATGCCCAAAGGGGAAAGACGGAAATTAGAAAATGGTGGACTGCGGAAAGGGCCAGCTACCCGGCCTTCACTAACTTCTTTATCTATTTTTTCCTGAACAATGACAGGGTGCCTCCTAGCAGACAGTAAGTTCTTTACAAAAACGCAACCCGGCCCAGAAAATGAGGGAACCAAGAAACCATCCTGGAAACCGTCAATTAGGAGCCGTGCCATCGTGCGATCTGGGTAGAGATCTAACCATGGTCGCATTCTTAACAAACTCACTGGAGTCATGGCTTTTGCCACCAGTGTCCCTGGGTAAGGATGGGAAGGAAGTCGCTGATGACTTCCGAAAGCACCTATTCGCTGGGTGGGCCCCATTGCAATAGGTGCACTCGTGTTTATACCTACAGTTTGACAGGAATTTACACTGCCCTTCATTAAAAGCAAAACAGAACCCTTTGCGAAAGGCATTCTGTGGGGCAAACGTTCGAGGTGTAAATGAAGGCTTCTGCGGCAGCATTAGGTTCAGCCATAAGCCGACATCCTTACAACCCCATTTTAAAGATGGATGAACCGCCAATTTCTGTCTGAAATTTTCATCATAGGTAAACCATGAGGTACCACCAAAATGACGAAAAGCTTCCGCAATTATGTCCATGTGCTGAAATAAGCCTGTACATTTATCTGGGGATTGCTCACCCAGCACAGCTGCATAAATGCAGAAAGCTTGCAACCAATTTTGAAAAGTTTTGGGCACAGAACGTCTCCTATCTTCCTCAGAGCGGTCCTCTGCCTTCCTTTCAAATTTAGGTATGAAATCTTTGGAAGCAGGCAATAGTGACAATAAATCTACAAATTCCCCCCCTCCAAATTTTCCCTTTAACAGCGTCAGGCAAATGAAAACCTAACGGCGAAATTTCACACGACATAGGAATCTTAAAGGAGGACTCTGCCACTACAGGGTGGATGGCGCGCTGTGAAGGGTTAATAGAATGAGGTAATTGAAAAGGTTTTTGCACTGGTGCACTTGTATTGGTAGCAAAGGGCACCTCCGACAAATTGCGCCATATAGGGCTGACATCATCCAGACTATGCTGTGACATACCATCATTTGTATTCATAGCACCAGATAGCTGTGCCCCTTGTAAAGCATCATTAACAGTGACATGCAAAGCACCAGAGCACTGTGCACCTAATGTTGTACCAACATTTGCACCAACTGTGTGTGCCCCTTTAATTTCTCTCACAATACTAGCTAACTTATCAGCCAAACTATTTATATCAGTGACATTACTAAAAGTGCGAGTCTCACCCATAGGCAGACTCCTTGTCTGCTCATTGCTTGTTGCAACAGCTGGCTGAGCGCTTTCCTGACGTGGGGGGGTCTTCATATAGGGGGCACTGCGGGCTCGCCCTCTGCCAGCATGGCACTGTGAAACCTCTTCTCTGGCTTTCTTCTTTGCCCTCTTCCGCTGTCGGCGCGGACTGCGCATGTCTGCTGCGGACTCCTCCATTTTCTCCTGGGCTGTGCTAAAAGACGGCTCGGGCGGAGCTTCGGACTGACCAGCCTCCAGGCAGTGAAGGAGCCACTCCTCCCCTCCGGCGCTCTCCGCCTTCTCAATTAGGCGACGAAGAAGGCTCTCTCTTCCCACAGGCGAACGGTCCATGCTTGACGCTGCGGTGTGAGTCCCGGTCCTGCTCCACACGGTCTGACGGTAACGGCCGGACGGCCCTCTTTTATCACCTCCGAAATTCGCGGGCTTAAGGGGCCCGCCAGATTGCACCAATCAGCTGCTTGTTGCTACCCTGCGGAGGCTACTGCCCACCAATTGCCATCCTGAAATACAGAACAGGGAACATGCATTCCCCTTTGGCTCTCCCATGTTGGTCCTGCATATTGCATGGACCTTTCATTCTTACAAATGGTCACAGCTTCCCACCAAACTGCTAATTCCTCTTCGCACCCTCCAACTGATATCGCCAGACCTCAGTATACTCAAGTGGATACTGGAACAAGTTCACTAAACCTCTGAACTCAGGGATATGACACTAAACAAAACCTTTGACCAAACACAAACTACATACAACACACCCAGCACTGATTTCTTCAACATATATAGACTCCAAGATGAGGAGTCTATATGGGAGCACACTCACATTTAGAAGGTGTCCTGCCCACCAAACTATGAAATTACTACTTCCTACACAATACAGGCACCAAAGGCATCTCACTAATTTACCCTACACTTCAAGTAAAATTAGTATTTCACAAATCTAAACCTTTTAAAGACTGCGAAGAAAATATGCAAACACACTTCTCTGACCAACAATGGCAATCAGCCTTTAAGTCAATATTCAAAGCCACTTGCTGCACCTCCTTATGGCAATTGTCACACAAAATATATCTAAGATGGTACCTGACCCCACAGAAAATAGCTAAATTCCAAACAACTACCTCCCCTATATGCTGGAGAGGATGCCAACACACAGGCACCTTATTACACACTTTGTGGTCCTGCTCGGCAATAACTAACCTGTGGACAGATGTAGAACATATTCTGCAAGATATATTTCACTCACCCCTGACACTCACACCACAACTAGCTATCCTAAACTTAAACACAGAATCATTTCCTCCTTCCTGGAGAATAGTAACCACTCACATTCTCCTGGCAAATAGACTGCTCATAACTAGATACTGGAAATCACAGACAAGCCCACCAATAACAGAAGTAATTACGCTAGTACAACTATATTACACTCATGAATCTATCTTGTCTCGTGGCAAACCCTCACACCTAAAAACTAGTAACTAATGGTCCCCCTGGGAACAATGGTATACAAAAAGACTAAATTGAAAACCTTTTGATAAACAGTATTCCCGCATATGTACCCACAGTGATGCTCCTAATCTCACTACTTTCTCTTCCTCCTCTCTCTCTTTATTTTCTTACTGTATATGCTTAATTATCTTCCCTCTTCCCTAATACCCATTTGTTAACAATAAGTTCATAACACTATTACTTGCTTTGTTCTGAAAGTTAAATGTTAGAACGATTTCTACAACTGTAATATTGCATAAGTTGTTTGAAGCTTGAACTTTTCAATGTCTCTATGGATGTAATTTTGAATAATAATGAATAAAAATCTATTAAAAAAAAAAAGCCGATCACGTAGGGCATTGGCCTGTTTACGAAAATCCGTTTCAAGGGTGCAGTTCCTTCATTAGGGGAGAGATTGCGCGTACAGGATACTGCATACCAATGGTCGAGGGTGGGCACTTGATGTATGGAGTAGCGTATTGCTGGCCATCGGCTTACGAAAAAGGTCTGTGCCTAAAGTACCATCCGAATGTTTGACGATCGTCAGATCCAAAAAAGGGATCCGGGTATCGTCAAAACTAAAAGTGAATTTTAAGTTGAAACTATTGAGATTAAGGGCATGAATGAAGCACAGTAGCCCTTCTCTGGTACCGGTCCAAACCATGAACAGGTCATCGATGTACCTGTACCAAAGTAGGACCTGGTCCAGAAAAGGAGCATACCGATCCTCAGAAGTGATAAATCTCTTCCATTCTCCCAAATACAAGTTAGCATAAGAATAAATCTGAGAACTTCCAAAATTAAATGATTCAAGGGCCAAGAGGTATGTTCCTGTTCTACGAGGAAGGATCCAGCCATCCGCATGCCCTGCTCGTAGGGGATACTCGAGTATAAGGCCTCGATATCTATAGCCACAAGCCGGGCATCCGGGGATCTGGATCCAGATTGAACCATTTTATTTTGGAAATTCTCAGATTTATTCTGACAAAGAACTATTTTGCCTTTGCCAAAGAACTACTTTGCCTTCAATAATCAATATTATCTTCAAACCCAGGGAGTTGCCATGGGGACATTGTGTGCCCCTGCTTATGCTAACTTGTGTTTAGGAGGAAAGGAGAGATTTATTACTTCTGTGGATTGGTACGCACCTTTTCTGGACCAGGTCCTACTTTGGTACAGGTACATCGATGACCTGTTCATGGATTGGACCAGTACCAGAGAAGGGCTACTGTGCTTCATTTATGCCCTTATTCTCAATAGTTTCAACTTAAAATTCACTTTTAGTTTTGAAGATACCCAGATCCCTTTTTTTGGATCCGACAATCGTCAAACATTCGGATGGTACTTTAGTCACAGACCTTTTTCGTAAGCCAACAGCCGGCACTACGCTACAATACGCTACTTGCACTTATGAAGGAACTGCACCCATGAAACAGATTTTTGTGAAACAGGCCAATGCCCTATGTGATCCTCTTCTTTTGAGCGGCTACTCACGTACCAATCTTAGGAGGGCATTTTGCACTTGCTCGCCCTAGGAGTTCTTTACTTTACCCTCCACCCAAGCCCAAACAAATCAAAACAGTTAAACAGTTAAAGTTGCTACCAAATATTCTGCCCACCACCAACTTATAAGGATACTTTCTAATCACTGGCATCTGCTCACTGAACATCATGTGTTGACCAAACATGTGAGATCTACCCCTGAATTGGTGTTCCATAGAGCCTCTTCTTTAAGAGACCAGCTGACTAACAGTCACTATCAATTACCAGACGGCGGTGACCGGACATAGGGGCACCTTCCAGTGTGGTAACTGTCCTCGTTGCCTGTGGATTTTTGAGGGCACCAGGTTCCAGCTGCCAAATGGCAAACTTTTTGAACCATGCTTCCATTCTGATTGTGGGTAAAATGTTTCGTCAAGGAATTGGCAATCGCTTATACCATTCCAGCAGTGGTAAACTAACCACAGTGGGCCGCCATATTGGCCTGCACCACCGATTTGACATCACGGTGGTAAAATTTCTAGTTCTTGAGGTTATCAATGAGAGTCAAAGAGGTGGGGACTGGGATAAGATTATATTGCAAGAAGAAAAATGTGTATTGAACGTTTGAACACTACTATTCCCCCTGGCCTTAAATGATTTCTTACAAACCCTTTTTATAGGGTCTCCCTATGCTAGGGATCCCTTTTAATTATTGATCTTGAAAAGGATCCTATCCAACCAGATTACCCCTCACTAATTCCCCCCCTTCCTTTTTTCACCCCCCCTCCTCCCCCCTTACTTCTGTTACCTTTGTTTTTATTCCTGTTGACTAGTTGCTGGAAACTCCCCTTGGCTCACTAATTTTTTCAGCAAATCATTCAAATAGATTTCATCTCCCTTGTCTTGAAATGGATAACCCACCAGACTACATTTGTGTTTTTGTTTTTAACTCTAATATTTCTTGAACTATTTGTATTAATTTGGTGCAGATTCCATCTTTAACCATTACCTTGTATTACCTCTTGAGTAATTGTTTTTCTATCTGTGAGGGCTTATGTTTATGATATTGTTTGGTTTTTGTTTACTCCATGCCCTTAGCTAACTGGTCCCTTTGAGCCTTCTGTTTCCCTTTTAACAGAGGTCATGTGATTCCCCCGGTGGGCTTGGACGTTCTTCAGGAAGGCCGCCTCCCACTTGTATTTCATAAGCTTTGGGCTGTTTGCCCATTTAACTTGAGGTGATGCGCGCATGCGCGTCAACATCATGACGTACGCATAGTGCGGGGAGACAGACCCGGTGACGTCACATGCCGCAGATTGGCGGCGTTTTGGCACCTTCTGGGTTGGGGAGCTCATTTAGTGGGCCTCCAGGAGATTGAGACTTTGACCACTCTTACCAAGGTGAGAATTATATCTACTGACCTGTTAAAGGCTTTTTCCTTTATTTACCAAATTTTTCTGACTGTCTGTTAACTTTGATCAGCAGCTCCATATGGGGTTTTTTAACCTCTGACGCTAGTAGCCCAAAGATGCTACCTTACAAACTACTAAGCCAGCACGATCAGTCCCTGTTATAACTCGCCTTTGGTTGTGGCCCTCCCCAAAGATTATCATCTGGCCCCCTCCCTCCTGTAGTCCAACACGTTGTGAATTTCTTCTGGTGTACCCGCACCTGGTAGGTGATTCCCGGCTTCCTGGTTTAGTAATATGTACTACCTTTTTTAACTACCCTCCATTCTGCTTTGTTCCTACACTTATGACTAATTCCCTTTTCATCTCACACCCCTTTTCCCCCTCCCCCTTCTTCTTCTACCCTTCCTTCCCTCCCCCCTTCCCCCCTTCCCCTTTTTTCCTCCCTTTCTCCATTCCCTTCCCTTCTTCCCACTTCTCTTGTCTCCCTTCCTTGTTTACTTGAGGCTATACCCAATAATTTTTTATCATACTGTGTTCGTTGTGTCTTCAGCAGATAATGATATTATGTGCACACCTTCTCCATCCGTTATACCTTGTCACCTCATACAGGTAGACTCAGAAACAATTACTTTCTTTCTTTCTGCTATGGTCTCCTCTCTTCCACATCCAACCTGCTACTCTGTATCCACTTTTCAAATCAGTAGTCTCCCAGGGGGATCGTGATAAAGATCTCTCATATATACTACCCCACTGCTTCTCTCCTTCCACACCAGTGTTATTACTCGATATTCCTTATAGGATATGGCTCCACATTCATGAAACAATAAATAGAGCATACATAGTGCTCTCTGTTTGCAACATTTATTACATTGCCTCAATTAAAAAACACTTACAAGATATTCAATTAAAACCAGCTCTGTACAATACAAATGCGTTCGCCTGCTCATCACTGTGGCTGCGTGACGTCACAGGATAGGCTCCCTCCTACACATGTATCACCCTCTGACTGGGCTTTCTCAATAGATCTATACATGATATACTGTGTTAAACATACAGTAACACACTGATACATACTGTGTTAAATGTGCAGTAACGCACGGATATACATACTGTGTTAAAAGTGCAGTAACACACTGATATATACTGCAGTAAACATGCAGTAACGCACAGATAAATACTATGTTAAACGTGCAGTAAAACATGTATATATACTGCGTTACACGTGCAGTAACGCACTGATATATAGTGTTTTAAACATGCAGAAAATCATTGATATGTACTACATTAAATGTGCAGTAATGCACGGATATATACAGCAATAGGGATGAGCTTCAAGTTCGAGTTGAAACCATGTTCGACTCGAACATCGCATGTTCGACCATTTATCGAATTGTGAACGTTATGGGCCGTTCGCACCAAATTCGAGTGGCGCGTCACGGCCCATAATTCACTGCGGCATCGCAGTGCATTGCTGGCTGATGATTGGCCAAGCATGCACTATGACCTGCATGCTTGGCCAATCACAGCGCCATCTGTACAGAGAGCCGTAATTGGCCAAAGCCAGGGTGGCTTTGGCCAATTATGGCTCAGGGGGTTTAATGCACGCCCCACACTATATAAGGCTGCGACGGCCTTGCGTAGTGTGTTGCGGCAGCGGCGGAGAGATAGACAGAGACAGTGTCATTTGATTTAAGTTAGATAGAGTAGGCAGGTGAGTCAGCTAGCTGCACTTACAGCGTATTGCGTATTTATATGCATCCTAGGTGTTGTATATATATATATATATATATATATATATATATATATATATATATATATATATATATATATATATATATATATATATATATACACTGTTTTTTCAGTTTAGCTAGATCCGTTCCTGTTATTCTCTTCCTACTGACAGGCAGGCACGTGTTTTTACAGTATTTACAGCTACCTGAAGAAAATTGCTGGTGTTCTTCTGATCCTATTAGTACCACAGGCAGGCAGCTACAGTATTTACAGTTAGTGTAGTGCGTCCTTTGCACAGCGTGCACCTAAAGCTACCTGAAGAAAATTGGTGGTTTTCTTATGATCCTATTAGTACCGCAGGCAGGCAGCTGCAGTATTTACAGTTAGCGTAGTTCATCCTCTGCACAGTATGCACCTAAAGCTACCTGGAGAAAATTGGTGGTGTTCTTCTGATCCTATTAGTCCTGCAGGCAGATGCAGTATTTACAATTAGTGTAGTGCGTCCTCTGCACAGTGTGCACCTAAAGCTACCCAAAGTAAATTGGTGGTGTTCTTCTGATCCTATTAGTACCGCAGGCAGCTGCAATATTTACAGTTAGTGTAGTGCGTCCTCTACATAGTGTGCACCTAAAGCTACCTGAAGAAAATTGGTGGTGTTCTTCTGATCCTATTAGTACCGCAGGCAGCTGCAGTATTTACAGTTAGTGTATTATATCAAAATCGAAAAGTCGCGCTAAAGGCTAAGGGTGACAACAGGCAAGTGCCTAGAAAGCCTCATAGAGATATGAGGGTGGGTAGTGATCACTGAGTGAATAAATTATAAAGAAGTGCTGGTCAATATAAATATGCACTATAAAAATAAAAATAGCATCTAATAAATGGGACACAGATATTGTTTACTATGTCCGTAAGAAATAATCAATATTGCGTGACTCAATCAATGACAGGTGAGTATCTCAAATATCAAAAAGAGTGATAGTGTGACAAATCTTTGACTATGGAAACTAGACCATAATTTATATAGAAAAACAGTACAAAAATAAAGAAAAATAAACCCAGAAAATGTCCATGGCTCAAAAAAAAAACAGTATTGATTAAAGTCCATCCATGCTAAATAACATGCATGAAATAAAGCTTGTCTCCAAGTGCTCTGTGAATATTGGAACAAAAACTTGCTGTAGTGAAAATTTATGGTTTACTACTTTTTAGTCGCAGCTTATGCCAATTAGTGTAAGCGCAATATTTGTTTTTTACCTTTACAGTTAGTGTATTGCATCCTCTGCACAGTGTGCACCTAAAGCTAACTGAAGAAAATTGGTGGTGTTCTTCTGATCCTATTAGTACTGCAGGTAGCTGCAGTATTTACAGTTAGTGTAGTGCGTCCTCTACACAGTGTGCACCTAAAGCTACCTGAAGAAAATTGGTGGTGTTCTTCTGATCCTATTAGTACCGCAGGCAGCTGCAGTATTTACAGTTAGTGTAGTGCGTCCTCTGCACAGTGTGCACCTAAAGCTACCTGAAGAAAATTGGTGGTGTTCTTCTGTTCTTATTAGTACCACAGGCAGGCAGCTACAGTATTCACAGTTACTGTAGTGCGTCCTCTGCACAGTGTGCACCTAAAGCTACCTGAAGAAAATTGGTGGTGTTCTTCTGATCCTATTAGTACCGCAGGCAGCTGCAGTATTCTCAGTTAATTTAGTGCGTCCTCTGCACAATGTGCACCTAAAGCTACCTGAAGAAAATTGCTGTTGTTCTGATCCAATTAGTACCGCAGGCAGCTACAGTATTTACAGTTAGTGTAGTGCATCCTCTACACAGTGTGCACCTAAAGCTACCTGAAGAAAATTGGTGGTGTTCTTCTGATCCTATTAGTACTGCAGGCAGCTGCAGTATTTACAGTTAGTGTAGTGCGTCCTCTGCACAGTGTGCACTTAAAGCTACCCGAAGTAAATTGGTGGTGTTCTTCTGATCCTATTAGTACCGCAGGCAGCTGCAATATTTACAGTTATTGTAGTGCGTCCTCTACACAGTGTTCACCTAAAGCTACCTGAAGAAAATTGGGGGTGTTCTTCTGATCCTATTAGTACCACAGGCAGCTGCAGTATTTACAGTTAGTGTATTTCATCCTCTGCACAGTGTGCACCTAAAGCTAACTGAAGAAAATTGGTGGTGTTCTTCTGATCCTATTAGTACCGCAGGCAGCTGCAGTATTTACAGTTAGTGTAGTGCGTCCTCTGCACAGTGTGCACTTAAAGCTACCTGAAGAAAATTGGTGGTGTTCTTCTGTTCCTATTAGTACCACAGGCAGGCAGCTACAGTATTTACAGTTACTGTAGTGCGTCCTCTGCACAGCGTGCACCTAAAGCTACCTGAAGAAAATTGGTGGTGTTCTTCTGATTCTATTAGTACCGCAGGCAGCTGCAGTATTCTCAGTTAATTTAGTGCGTCCTCTGCACAATGTGCACCTAAAGCTACCTGAAGAAAATTGCTGTTGTTCTGATCTTATTAGTACCGCAGGCAGCTGCAGTATTCACAGTTAGTGTAATGCTTCTTCTGCACAGTGTGCACCAAAAGCTACCTGAAGAAAATTGGTGGTGTTCTTCTGATCCTATTAGTACTGCAGGTAGCTGCAGTATTTACAGTTAGTGTAGTGCGTCCTCTGCACAGTGTGCACCTAAAGCTACCTGAAGACAATTGCTGTTGTTCTGCTCCTATTAATAACACAGGCAGGCTGCTACAGTATTTACAGTTAGTGTACTGTGTCCTCTGCACAGTGTGCACCTAAAGCTACTGGAAGAGAATTGGTGGTGTTCTTCTGCTCCTATTAATACCACAGGCAGGCAGCTACAGTATTTACAGTTAGTGTACTGTGTCCTCTGCACAGTGTGCACCTAAAGCTACCTGAAGAAAATTGGTGGTGTTCTTCTGATCCTATTAGTACCGCAGGCAGCTGCAGTATTTACAGTTAGTGTAGTGCATCCTCTGCACAGTGTGCACCTAAAGCTACCTGAAGAAAATTGGTGGTGTTCTTCTGTTCCTATTAGTACCACAGGCAGCTGCAGTATTCTCAGTTAATTTAGTGCGTCCTCTGCACAATGTGCACCTAAAGCTACCTGAAGAAAATTGCTGTTGTTCTGATCCAATTAGTACCGCAGGCAGCTACAGTATTTACAGTTAGTGTTGTGCATCCTCTACACAGTGTGCACCTAAAGCTACCTGAAGAAAATTGGTGGTGTTCTTCTGATCCTATTAGTACCTCAGGCAGCTGCAGTATTTACAGTTAGTGTAGTGCGTCCTCTGCACAGTGTGCACCTAAAGCTACCCAAAGTAAATTGGTGGTGTTCTTCTGATCCTATTAGTACCGCAGGCAGCTGCAATATTTACAGTTAGTGTAGTGCGTCCTCTGCACAGTGTGCACTTAAAGCCACCTGAAGAAAATTGGTGGTGTTCTTCTGTTCCTATTAGTACCACAGGCAGGCAGCTACAGTATTTACAGTTACTGTAGTGCGTCCTCTGCACAGTGTGCACCTAAAGCTACCTGAAGAAAATTGGTGGTGTTCTTCTGATTCTATTAGTACCGCAGGCAGCTGCAGTATTCTCAGTTAATTTAGTGCGTCCTCTGCACAATGTGCACCTAAAGCTACCTGAAGAAAATTGCTGTTGTTCTGATCTTATTAGTACCGCAGGCAGCTGCAGTATTTACAGTTAGTGTAATGCTTCTTCTGCACAGTGTGCACCTAAAGCTACCTGAAGAAAATTGGTGGTGTTCTTCTGATCCTATTAGTACTGCAGGTAGCTGCAGTATTTACAGTTAGTGTAGTGCGTCCTCTGCACAGTGTGCACCTAAAGCTACCCAAAGTAAATTGGTGGTGTTCTTCTGATCCTATTAGTACCGCAGGCAGCTGCAATATTTACAGTTAGTGTAGTGCGTCCTCTGCACAGTGTGCACTTAAAGCCACCTGAAGAAAATTGGTGGTGTTCTTCTGTTCCTATTAGTACCACAGGCAGGCAGCTACAGTATTTACAGTTACTGTAGTGCGTCCTCTGCACAGTGTGCACCTAAAGCTACCTGAAGAAAATTGGTGGTGTTCTTCTGATTCTATTAGTACCGCAGGCAGCTGCAGTATTCTCAGTTAATTTAGTGCGTCCTCTGCACAATGTGCACCTAAAGCTACCTGAAGAAAATTGCTGTTGTTCTGATCTTATTAGTACCGCAGGCAGCTGCAGTATTTACAGTTAGTGTAATGCTTCTTCTGCACAGTGTGCACCTAAAGCTACCTGAAGAAAATTGGTGGTGTTCTTCTGATCCTATTAGTACTGCAGGTAGCTGCAGTATTTACAGTTAGTGTAGTGCGTCCTCTACACAGTGTGCACCTAAAGCTACCTGAAGAAAATTGGTGGTGTTCTTCTGATCCTATTAGTACCGCAGGCAGCTGCAGTATTTACAGTTAGTGTAGTGCGTCCTCTGCACAGTGTGCACTTAAAGCCACCTGAAGAAAATTGGTGGTGTTCTTCTGTTCCTATTAGTACCACAGGCAGGCAGCTACAGTATTTACAGTTACTGTAGTGCGTCCTCTGCACAGTGTGCACCTAAAGCTACCTGAAGAAAATTGGTGGTGTTCTTCTGATTCTATTAGTACCGCAGGCAGCTGCAGTATTCTCAGTTAATTTAGTGCGTCCTCTGCACAATGTGCACCTAAAGCTACCTGAAGAAAATTGCTGTTGTTCTGATCTTATTAGTACCGCAGGCAGCTGCAGTATTTACAGTTAGTGTAATGCTTCTTCTGCACAGTGTGCACCTAAAGCTACCTGAAGAAAATTGGTGGTGTTCTTCTGATCCTATTAGTACTGCAGGTAGATGCAGTATTTACAGTTAGTGTAGTGCGTCCTCTACACAGTGTGCACCTAAAGCTACCTGAAGACAATTGCTGTTGTTCTGCTCCTATTAATAACACAGGCAGGCTGCTACAGTATTTACAGTTAGTGTACTGTGTCCTCTGCACAGTGTGCACCTAAAGCTACTGGAAGAGAATTGGTGGTGTTCTTCTGCTCCTATTAATACCACAGGCAGGCAGCTACAGTATTTACAGTTAGTGTACTGTGTCCTCTGCACAGTGTGCACCTAAAGCTACCTGAAGACAATTGCTGCTGTTCTCATACTAATAATACTACAGGCAGGCAGTTGATTCTGCTAACTGCGGTATCAGTATATATATACATCCCAGCTTTGTGCAGCCACATCTCACTGCAGACCATTAGTATGTCTGGAAGACCAACAAGGAGAGGCAGACAGTCACCAGCCAATAAAAGAGGGCAAGCAGGCTCTGTGTCTAGAGGCAACAGTGCTGGTCGTGGAGACGGTGCATCCTCATCAGCACGTGGCTGTGGGACACGCTTGTCCTTTTTTTCGGCAGCTGGCCGTGTTGAGTCACAACATGCGGAAGACTTGGTAGAGTGGATGACCAAGCTGTCCTCATCCTACTCATCCTCTGTCACCCAGGCTCAGGGTACTTTGTCTGGCAAAGCAGCTGCCAACACAGCCTCTTCCCTCGGCTCAATGGCATCAGTCACTCCTTCCCTAGCCCCACCATGTCCTCCTGAGGAGTCCCCAGAGC
The DNA here is from genome assembly GCF_042186555.1 of Aquarana catesbeiana. Taxonomy (NCBI): domain Eukaryota; kingdom Metazoa; phylum Chordata; class Amphibia; order Anura; family Ranidae; genus Aquarana; species Aquarana catesbeiana. The sequence goes on along the minus strand of NC_133324.1, from coordinate 179,445,219 downwards.
TGTTTGATCACAGTGTTGGGTACATGCTCCAGGAGGATGCCCAGCATTTTGAAGGCTCCGATGATGGTACCAAGCTAGAGGAAGGCAGTAACGTGAGCCCAGAGAGAGGGAGTGCTCAAGAAGGACAGCAATCTGGCAGTCATGTTCCCCCAGCTACAGCATACTGTCAGCTTTGCTCCAGTGATGAGGAGTTAGGGGATGATGAGGTCACTGACTCCATGTGGGTGCCTGATAGGAGAGAGGAGGAGGAGGCACATCACCAACGAGGCAGGATGCCCTCCAGGGGCCAGCTTAAGGGCAGCACACCGACTGCATTACACCGCAGAGCTCCGCATGTGCAGGGCGCTGCTGTCTCTGCGTGTTATTCCAAAAGTTCTTTGGTGTGGGCCTTTTTTGAGACAAGTGCATCAGATCCCACTGCTGCTATTTGCCACATATGTCACAAGCGTATCTCACGTGGCTAAAACATCACCCGCTTGGGCACCACATGCTTGACCAGACATATGTCGACCTGCCATGCAGTTTGTTGGCAAGCGTACCTAAAAGACCCACAACAAAGAGGACCTCTCCTTTCTCCTCATCAGCTGGGATCTCCAACCCCACTATACCTTCAGTCCTCTCTGAGACCTGCACTGAGAGGAATGAAGGTGTAGGTCACAGCCATGTACTTGGGGGCAATCTGCTATCGGTACACCGACATCAGATTGTACCAGGCAAATTTCCCTGCCCCAACTGCTGCACCACCAAAAGAAGTTTGCTCCCAGCCATCCACATGCCCAGCGGTTGAATGCTAGCTTGGCTAAATTGCTAGCACTTCAACTGCTGCTTTTTCAGTTGGTAGACTCTGCCCCCTTCCGTGAGTTTGTGGAATGTGTGGTTCCTCAGTGGCAGGTTCCCAAACGCCACTTTTTCTCATGGAAGGCGATTCCGGCTCTCTACCGGCATGTGGAAGGCAATGTCTTGGCCTCGCTGGACAGGGTGGTCAGCGGTAAGGTGTATATTACCGCTGACTCATGGTCCAGCAGGCATGGACAGGGACGTTACCTATCTTTCACCGCACACTGGGTGACTCTTCTGGCAGCTAGGAAGCATGCAGGACAGGGTGTAGTAGTGTTGGAGGCTGTTCCACCACCATGCCTCCAAAATTCTACTAGTTGTGATTCTGCCACACCTCTCTACTCCACCCCCTCCTCTTCTTCTTCCTCCGTGGCCTCTTCCTGTGCTGATTTGTCCTCGGAACCAGCGGTACTCCATAGGCATTCAAGGGGCTACGCAAGCACACAGGCAAAAAGATGCCATGCAGTGCTTGAGCTGGTGTGCTTGGGGGACAGGAGCCACACTGGGGCAGAGATTCTGTCAGCTCTGCAGGGGCAGGTTCAGAGGTGGTTGATGCCACACCAGCTTAAGCCAGGTATGGTGGTTTGAGACAATGGCACCAACCTCCTCTCTGCCCTCCGACAGGGACAACTGACCCATGTGCCCTGTTTGGCTCACTTCCTTAACTTGGTGGTGCAGCGGTTCTTGGGCAGGTACCCGGGCTTACAGGATGTCCTGAGGCAGGCCAGGAAAGTCTGTGTGCATTTCTGCAGGTCATATAATGCCAGTGCTCAGCTGGCTGACCTCCAAAAGGAATTTAACCTGTCCAAGAACCGCTTAATCTGTGACATACCCAGGTGGAACTCAATGTTGGCCATGCTGCAATGGCTGCACACGCAGCAGAGGGCCATCAATGAGTACCTATGCGACTATGGAACCAGGACAGGGTCAGGGGAGCTTGTTTTTTTTCCTTATGCCAGTGGGCTATGATCAGGGGTGCATGCACTGTCCTGTCACCATTTGAGGAGGCCACGAGGATGAAACATCTTGGGGAGGCCTTGCAGAAAGGTCTGTGCAACGCGTTCCCAGAGACTGGGAGGTTACAAACGCCTGTTCCTGGACAACGTGTTGCTGAGGCTTTGGTCAGTCAAAGAAGGAGCAGTGGAGAAGGTGGCCGTCTGACCAATGCGTTCAGACAATATTTTAGTCTGCAGCCTCAAGGTATGATCGGTTCCAGCAACCATCGCCAGCATCTGTTTTACATGGTGCAGGATTACCTAGAGGCAAGATCTAACTTATATAACAAGTGATTGGTGCAAAGGTTAAACGCAATAATCCACATAAATGACAATATTTTGCATATAAATGATGAACTGGAACAAGGGATAAGAAAAGATAATAGTAGTCCATGATGGTGTGCATAAAGTCGATGATGAGGTATAAAGCCCACATTCACGGCAGCCTTCCAATGGGTATGGAAACCATATTCACAAAAAGCACTGTAAGAAACAAAGAAAGGAGGCGCCTCTGGGTGCAGACTTAAAAACAATTTTAATAAAAAGAGCAGCAACAGAGATTGCACTCACATTTGTGTTGCGTTAAAAAGGCATATGAGAGTCCCAGATGTAACTGGAGGGGTCAGTGAGGTCGATCATCCCTACCATGGATGTGTAATCAGACTGGTCTTTCAGATGCACTGCGTCCACCGGCCGGCAATGATTGAATACCAGAATGAGGCTTGGAAGGCAAACAGCAATCCAGGCGAGGGGTGATGACATCACACACATGCGACGCGTTTCCTGAGTCAGCTGTTTGCCTTCCAAGCTACATTCTGGTATTCCTCCATCATTGCCGGCCGGTGGACACAGTGCATCTGAAAGACCAGTCTGATTACACATCCGTGGCAGGGATGATCGACCTCACGGACCCCTCCAGTTACATCTGGGACTCTCATATGCCTTTTTAATGCAACACAAATGTGAGTGCAATCTCTGTTGCTACTCTTTTTCTTAAAATTGTTTTTAGGTCTGCACCCAGAGGCGCCTCCTTTCTGCAAGATCTGACTTGGACACCTTTCCCACCGAAAATCCTCTGGGTTACTGGGTCTTGAGGATGGATCACTGGGCAGAGCTTGCACAGTATGCAATTGAGCTACTGGCCTGTCCTGCATCCAGTGTTCTTTTGGAATGCACATTCAGTGCTGCTGGAGGCTTTGTAACCGATCAAAGGCCTGTCCACCGACTCGGTCGATCAACTGACCTTCATAAAAATGAATCAGTCTTGAATCACCACCAGCTACCAAGCACCTGATGCTGATGTAACGGAATAATTTTTTTTGAAATGTCAGATCCCTTCAAGGCTGCCTATGCTGATGCTGAGTGACTATCCTGTTATGCTGAGTGATTATCCTCTTCCTCCTCAATGATCATGCTGATAGCTTTTAAGAACATTTTTGGTTCTGGGCGCCGCCAACAGTTGCTAAGGCCTAATTTTTCAGCCCCTGTTTAACAGGGGTGTGTAATTACAATTTTTGATGCAATATTTTGCAGGAGGGTTCATTACTGCGCTCAACTAGAGTATCTGTGAGGGGTTGCAGTGTTGTGGCACCAGCACCAGTGCCCAAGGCCCAATTTTTTCAACAGGGACATGTAATTACAATTCTTGATCTAATATTTCACAGCAGGGCCCATTCCTGTGCCCACCAAGAGTAACTGTGAAGGCTTACAGTGTTGTGGCAACACCACCACCACCACCAAAGGCCCATTTTTTCTGCCCCTGTTCAACAGGTGCATGTAATTACAATTCTTGATATAACATTTCATAGCAGGGCCCGTTCCAGTGCCCACCAAGAGTAACTGTGAGGACTTACAGTGTTGTGGTGCCAGCACCACCACCACCACCAAAGGCCCAATTTTTCTGTCCCTGTTCAACAATGGCATGTAATTACAATTCTTGATCTAATATTTCACAGCAGGGCCCGTTCCTGCACCCACCAAGAGTAACTGTGAGGGCTTACAGTGTTGTGGCAACACCAACACCTAAAGCCCCAATTTCTGCAGAGTATATAGGGCAGGCCCCTACTTTCAAACATCCGACTTACAAACGACTCCTACTTGCAAATGGAAGGAGACAACAGGAAGTGAGATGAAATCTACCCCAGGAAGGGAAATTCTCTCCTGTAAGAGTTAATATGGGAAAAATGTGTCTCCTCTCCACTGATGCTTTATCACCAATCCTTGTTTCACTAAAAACCCCAAATTTTTAAAAAACATTTGTCATTGGGACAGAAAGTGAGGTGAAATCTTCTGAAGAGGTGCACAGACAGCAAAATACATGTTACAGGGGTGATAACCCTTTCCTATGTTTTCCAAAAAGCTTAAAAATAGATTTTTTGACTGGAGCTACACTTTAAAAATGTACCAGTTCAAAATTACAAACAGATTCTACTTAACAAACTTACAGTCCCTGTCTTGTTTGCACCGCTTGTATACTGCTGTTCAGAGTATATAGGGTCAGGGGGCCCCACGCCTTTCCTTTTTTAATTTGGGTTTGCGGTTCCCCTTAGTATCCATACAAGACCCAAAGGGCCTGGTAGTGGACTGGGGGGGTACCCATGCCATTTGTGTCACTGATTTTCATCCATATTGCCAGGACCCGACATTACATTAAAGCCACAAGCAGTTTTAAATGACTTTTACTTTTCACTTTAAACATCATTAAAATCACTGCTCCTGAAAAAACTTTAATTTTTAAAACTTTTTTTGCATTGATACATGTCCCCTGGGTCAGGACCCGGGTCCCCAAACCCTTTTTAGGACAATACCATGCATATTAGCCTTTAAAATTAGCACTTTTGATTTTGAACGTTCGAATCCCATAGACTTTAATGGGGTTCTAAAGTTTGCGCAAACTTTCAGTCCGTTCACAGGTTCTGGTGTGAACCGAACCGGGGGGTGTTCGGCTCATCCCTACTCAAGAAATGAGATTCACCTGATGTACTGAAGGCCTGATCAGATGTTTTCAATTTTCAGTGATTGGCACCATAGTTTGTAGACTCTAAAGCTTTCACAAAGACCAAATAATATACAGTAATTTGGGTTATTTTTACCAAAGATATATAGCAGTATAAATTTTGGCCAAAATGTATGAAGAAAAATTACTAATTTGCTAAATTTTATGACAAAAACAAAGAAAAAAGCAATTTTTCACAAAATGTACGGTCTCTTTTTATTTATAGCACAAAAAATAAAAAACCCATTAGTGATTAAATACCACCAAAAATAAACTATATTTGTGGGAAAAAAAGGACACAAATTTCATTTGGGTACAGTGTTGCATGACTGAGTAATTGTCATTCAAAGTGTAAGAGCACCGAAAGCTGAAAATTGGTCTGGGCAGGAAGGGGGTTTAAGTGCCCTGTATTGAGGTGGTTAAAAATATTTATGTTTGAAAGAAGACCAGATGCGAAATGTCCAAGATGTGGGGATGCAAAGGGAGACCTGGTGCACATGATCTGGAGATGCCCCAAAGTGCACAGATATTGGAGGGAGATAGTTAACAAACTAAATTTTGTTTTTGGGACATCTCTAGACATAGTGGTTAAGACGTGTTTTGGGGCATATAGAAAGGAATAGATTCCCGGGAGATACACAGACCACAATAATCAGATGCTTGTTTCAAGCAAGAAAGTTGATTGCACAGAAGTGGCAAGCAATAGCCCCCCCCCGACAGTGGGAGAATGGATGAATCTCAAAAAATATACGATATGGAAGGAAAAATGTATATATAGTAAGAGGGGAAACAAAAAAAATTGAGAGATTGTGGAAATCATGCTTAGAGGTGGATTAACCCCAGTTATATGGAGATTAGAGTGTGGATAGGGAGGGGGAGGTATGAATGAGGGGTGGTAATAAGTGATGGGAGTGAAAGAGTGTGGGAAGTAGGTGGATTTTGGGGAGGGAGTGGGGAGAGAAAGGAGGGAGGGGTAGGGACAAGGGAAAGATGTATTTTTTGGGGTAACAAGAAATTCTGCACGGCCAATGAAAGAAAATAACAATAACAATAAGCAGCTAACACAACCAATTAGATATACGCATGTAACAAAAAATAAAAATTATGTGTAGCGCTAGAAGTTCAACATGATGTCCAACAGATGACAGGGATGTCAGGAAAAATATGTAAAAAAGTCCTCCGTATAAGTAAGACTCAAAATATCAGTAACTTCGTGAGAAGAACATGGTAAATATGTGACATCTGAGATGGACACAAAGGGGACACACCACCACCAACTGTAAGAAGGCTTACAGATGACGTGGACCCAAGGGGGCATACGCCCGACTGAGTCAAATTAGGCTTGAGTGGTGGATGGTGATGATGTTCCAGGCTGATGATGAAAGTGGAGGTCCAAGAGAGCCGGACGTTGGTGGGTCCCTCAGGATAGTGTTGAAAAACAGATGGCCATATGGTAGAATGAGAAGGAAAGAAGCCACATAGTGTGATTCCGTAAACAAATTCCAAATTTTTTAAAAAGAGATACACTCACATGAAGCTCTTTAAAAACAGCACTGTAAAAAGTATGGCAGCAGTGGGGTCCTACCCGACACGTGTCGTCCTCTTAGACATCGTCCCCCCAGACGATGTCTAAGAGGACGAAACGCATCGGAGTGTCTGTGACACTCATATATTTAACTCAACTAAAGAAAAGAGGGGGTTCCCCTGAGTGGATTTTACCGGCACTTGCACAAAGTATATATAAAATGGGAGAATGCACATTTATGTGTAAGATAAAACAATGTTTATATTTATTCAAAAATTGTCATATTAAAAACACTGCAAACATTTGCAAATAACAACAACATTATATAGTGGACATAATTCAAAAGGAATTTATGTTTGTTATTAAAAGATAACACTTATATGATGGAGTTCTTTTCAAGCCCAACGCGTTTTGGGGTATATTCTATTTCAGTCCTTCTTCAGGGAAATGGTTGAAAAGAAAGATTCATCTGTTGTGTTATCGTTGATTTTTATGCAAGGAAATGATGACAGTTGTAACAAGGAGCAAAGAGTGCTTACAGAGAAGGGGGTGGTGCTTAGTTCACTGTTTATAGAAGAGAGATGCTGTTCTCTGGGTACTCTATCAAATATACAGTACTTCCCCAAGGAGAGGGAAGAAGGTTCCTGCCGAACGCTGGGATGTGTGGGTGGCCAAATTGAAATACTGTCTGAGTCAAGGATTGTTCCTCTTTGCTCCAGTATACCGCTGTGGCCTGCATGCATCCGGGAGGGGCAGGGGTAGGTGAAGCTCTATGTATACAATACATCAAAGAACCTTCTTCCCTCTCCTTGGGGAAGTACTGTATATTTGATAGAGTACCCAGAGAACAGCATCTCTCTTCTATAAACAGTGAACTAAGCGCCATCCCCTTCTCTGTAAGCACTCTTTGCTCCTTGTTACAACTGTCATGATTTCCTTGCATAAAAATCAACGATAACACAACAGATGAATCTTTCTTTTCAACCATTCCCTGAAGAAGGACTGAAATAGAATATACCCCAAAACGCGTTGGGCTTGAAAAGAACTCCATCATATAAGTGTTATCTTTTAATAACAAACATAAATTCCTTTTGAATTATGTCCACTATATAATGTTGTTGTTGTTTGCAAATGTTTGCAGTGTTTTTAATATGACAATTTTTGAATAAATATAAACATTGTTTTATCTTACACATAAATGTGCATTCTCCCATTTTATATAAACTTTGTGCAAGTGCCGGTAAAATCCACTCAGGGGAACCCCCTCTTTTCTTTAGATAAGTATTTTGGATGTGGCACGGCCCCCTTTTTTAACCTAGGAGAACTAGTCACTCTCCTTTATGACTCATATATTTAACTCAGGTGCTGTCCATTTCTTCTGATCATCCTTGAGATGGTTCTATACCTTCATTTGAGTCCAGCTGTGTAAGATTATACTGATTGTACTTGATTAGGAAAGCCACACAGCTGTCTATATAAGACCTTACAGCTCACAGTGCATGTCAGAGCAAATGAGAATAATGAGGTCAAAGGAACTGCCTGAAGAGCTCAGAGACAGAACGGTGGCAAGGCACATATCTGGCCAAGGTTACAAAAAAATTCTGCTGCAATTAAGGTTCCTAAGAGCACAGTGGCCTTCATAATCCTTAAACCCTTCCTAGAGCTGGCCGTTCAGCCAAACTGAGCTATTGGGGGAGAAGGGTCTTGGTGAGAGAGGTAAAGAAGAATCCAAAGATCACTGTGGCTGAACTCCAGAGATGCAGTCGGGAGATGGGAGAAAGTTGTAGAAAGTCAACCATCACTGCAGCCCTCCACCAGTCGGGGCTTTATGGCAGAGTGGCCCGATGGAAGCCTCTCCTCAGTGCAAGACACATGAAAGCACACATGGAGTTTGCTATAAAACACCTGAAGGACTCCGAGATGGTGAGAAATAAGATTCTTTGGTCTGATGAGACCAAGATAGGACTTTTTGGCCTTAATTCTAAGCGGTATGTGTGGAGAAAACCAGGCACTGCTCATCACCTGTCCAATACAATCCCAACAGTGAAGCATGGTGGGGGCAGCATCATGCTGTGGGGGTGTTTTTCAGCTGCAGGGACAGGACGACTGGTTGCAATTGAGGGAAAGATGAATGCGGCCAAGTACAGGGGTATCCTGGATGAAAACCTTCTCCAGAGTGCTCAGGACCTCAGACTGGGTCGAAGATTTACCTTCCAACAAGACAATGACCCTGAGCACACAGCTAAAATAACGAAGGAGTGGCTTCACAACAACTTCGTGACTGTTCTTGAATGGCCCAGCCAGAGCCCTGACTTAAACCCAATTGAGCATCTCTGGAGAGACCTAAAAATGGCTGTCCACCAACGTTTACCATCCAAGCTGACAGAACTGGAGAGGATCTGCAAGTTGGAATGGCAGAGGATCCCCAAATCCAGGTGTGAAAAACTTGTTGCATCTTTCCCAAAAAGACTCATGGCTGTATTAGATCAAAAGGGTGCTTCTACTAAATACTGAGCAAAGGATCTGAATACTTAGGACCATGTGATATTTCAGTTTTTCTTTTTTAATAAATCTGCAAAAGTGTCAACAATTCTGTGTTTTTCTGTCATCATGGGGTGCTGTGTGTACATTAATGAGGAAAAATGAACTTAAATGATTTTAGTAAATGGCTGCAATATAACAAAGAGTGAAAAATTTAAGGGGTCTGAATACTTTCTGTCCCCACTGTAAGTACTGTATATACTACAACAGGTCTCCTCTACCAACATCCATGACATTGCATGGTCAGACCATGCTGCAATTACACCTCTGGTGGAGGAGAAGGAAACCTATCAAACAACCTATCTTTGGTGTTGTAATAACACTGTTATCATAACTCCCTCTAACAAAAATTTACTTTCCTAGCATCTTCGTGGGTTCTTCGAAACTAACGGTGTGGAACACACATAAAGCATACATGCGACTTCCGGTTCCGGGGCCACATGAAGAGGAGGTAGGCAGAACAAGCTCCCGCTGCACACCTCTCTAAAAACAGCTTTTAAAGCCGCTAATCACCTCGGGGACACCCCCATCTCCAGTACCGGATGCGACCCACATGGATCAGTTTGTGGAGCGCTCCCACAACCGATCGGTCTCAGATGCTATGCAGCCTTCAGCAGATACAGCGGCGGCTGCGGCTAAGATGGCGCCCGCTCCCAGCCCCATAGAGACACTGCAGAATCACACAATAACCAGCGATCACACCTCCCCTGCAGGCATAGCCCAGGTGGTAGTAGCCCTTCTGACACCCACTCTGTCGGCCATGATAGATGCAGCAGTGCAGAAGGCAATGGAGCAGTTTCACATTGAAAGGTTGAGGTTCAGGCACAGTGTATATCACGCACAGAGGAGCAGATCTCCTCACTGGAGGACGACACCACAGCTCATGCTACTGTACTTGCATGCCTCACACATTCAAATAGAGAACTCTGGGATAAATTGGACGATTTGGAGAATCGTTTGAGAAGAAATAATCTTTGGATTATCGGACTACCAGAATCATTCTCTAACGTGCAACTCACAGAATTATGTGCCAAAACTGTCCCTGAGCAGCTGGGCCTCTGCATGTCGTGCATCATTGAGCGTGCTCACCGGGTAGGCCAACACACTGAACACCGCACCAAACCCCAGGCAGCCATTGTCAGATACCTCAGTTATGCTGACAAGAACGCCATCTTGTAGAAATTCCGTAGCAAGTGAACCCCTTCTATTGATGGCACAGACCTGCTACTATTCGCCGATTACTTTGTGGAGGTGATGAAACAGCGCAAAGCATTTTCATCCATCTGCTCGACCCTATTCAACAACCACGTCAAGTTCACCTTGGCTTACCCAGCTATTCTCCATGTCATATCTCCTACGGGGACACGTCATACTTTTTCATCCCCAAGCGGAGCACTGCATTAATCACCCTACAGATATGGATATGGCACACAATAACTCTAATGACAACTCTCCCTCAAGAGCTGTCAAGGGATCCCGGACCTCACATCAGAACCAAACCAGTCCTGAAAAGCCCCCATACAAGCACAGTCATTCCACCAAACAAGCTCACAACTCAGAAACTCTCTGAAACATGCATGATGGCACACAAATTCCTGAGCCTAACTGGGAGCTGGTAGCTTAATCTTTTACATTATTATTTTCTGATTTGTTATGAATAATGCAATTTATATATTAGCAGGAAACTGCTATTATAACACTTGACGCCAAAAAAAAGCTTTCGATAATATCAGTTTCTCATGGCTGTTTAGGGTAATGACTGCATTCAGCTTTTCGGGTCTGATTACTCGTTTTTTACACCAGGTGTATGCATCCCCTACGGCTCGCTTATCTCCGACACCATACCTCTTATGAAGGGAACTAGACAGGGCTGTCTCCTCTCCCGTTTACTCTTTAACATAGCGATTGAACCATTGTCCAGAATCTTTAACTCACCTGCGGGTATTAGCGGTATCAACATAGGCGACCAAACAGTTTGTTCCACGTTATTCGCGGATGATATTCTGCTCTTATCTAATCCGTTGTCAGATTTTGATACGCTACGCGACCTGTTTGCAGCCTTTCAACTCAGCTCTGAATTTAGGATTAACTTTGACAAAAGTGAGGTTCTAGTACTAAATCCCTGATTAGCTACTAAATGGCGATTATCCTCTCTATTCACTCTAGCCACCCGCTACATTAAGTACTTGGGGATACACATAGGTTGAGAGCCGTCTTCCCTGTACACTCTCAATTACCCACCTTTAATAATAAAAAATTTAAAGGAGTTGGAAGCTTGGGCGACCCTCTCACTCTTTGGGAGATGTCATTTATTCAAAATGATGTCCTTTGCACAGTTACTCTATCCGATGCAGACTATTCCGCTTTTACTGAAACACTCAGATGTACAGAAGATACACAAGGCTTTAAATGCCTTCCTATGGACTAACAAAAAGCTGCGTATAGCTCTCCAAAAGCTTTGTCTCCCTAAGTCCAAGGGTGGGGCAGGGTTGCCCAATTTACGTTTTTATAATATCTCCTGTTTACTTAGACGGGGTCTAGATTGGTTGTCCGGAAAATCTTGGTACTTAAACCATATGCTTGAGAGAGCTTTGGTGTCCCCATACACCCTTTCAGCCATCCTCCACTCCAATCTAAAAGCTTTACCCATACATCTTAAATCAAATGTCCTCATTAGAGACATGGTGATTGCCTGGAGTGAGGTGCGGAGGTTGCTGGGGCTACCCTCAAGTATATCTAACCAATTAACTATTCAAGGAAACCCCATGTTTCTCCCCTCCACTACTACTCAGCCTTTAAACTTTGGGGCACACGAGGCCTCACTTCTATTACTCCCTTATATAGTGATAAAATTACAATTCAAGTCGTACCAGGATCTCTCACGAGAATACTCACTGCCACCATCTCATGCTTTGCATCATCATCAACTACTCAGCTATTTGCGATCTTGTCATGGTCCTCACATGGATCCCCTTCAAAAATCCTACCTGAATGTAGTGCTCCAGAATGATGATTATTCTATCTACAGTCTCTAATCTCACCTTATTGCTCACCAAGTGGATAAATATCATCTCACCCCATTCCAGAAGTGGTCCTCGGTATTCAATGACAATGAACTGCCAGAAAGCATTCTATGAAGCTATCGTCACCATTCACAAACTCATTGTGTCTGAAGCAGGCGGGAAACCCACTTCAAAATCATCCACAGGGCATACTACCCCTTCCACACCAACATTTCGGAACCTACCCAAGCTCAATGCCCTTGGTGCTCTTTCTCCCGCACAACATTGCTGCACCACCTATGGGAATGCTCTGCTATCTCCACGTTTTGGGACTCAGTGTTCAAATATATATGCAAGGTCAGCAACACACAGCTAAAGATCCGCTCTTATGTCTATTTGGATGTGATCCACCAGTCTCCCAGTTGACACCGATGAGATCACCAACTCTCACACAGTGGTCTCATCTATGTCTATTGGCAGCCCGCAATGATCATGTCCTACTGGATCAAATCATCTCCACCTTCCCTGCAAGCCGTAAAGCAAACAATACTGTCACTGTTTCATATTGAGAGACTAGATACCATAATACTGAACTTCCGCTCTATTACCCGTTTCTTTGCCAGATGGAGAAAATATATTGAACATACGTTCACGGGGGCAGGAGGCGGAGCCTAGCAGAGCAGACATGCATTGTTAGAGCTCCACACCGCTGAGGAGAGAAGAGAAGGACAAAGCAGAGCCTGCAGGCTCAAAAGGTATCCATTTGAACCTTTTTGCCCCAGGGAACAAACTGTGAAAGTTTGGGAAGGAAATATGGTACTGGGAGGAAACCGTGGCAGAAATAAAAATCACCTCACAAAGAGCTCACAGGCACTCACTGCAGCTGAAGCAGCTCCAGTCACCTCACAAGATACAGCATCAGGGCGCTCTCACAGACAGAAAATGTCACAGCAAGACTCTCCATTTGAGTCAGATACAGAACAAATCCTCTCACAAACTTCTCCACAAGCCTCCTCAGTATCCCCAGTAATATTATTACAATTTGAAAAGATGCTTCATAAGGCTTTAAAACAAACCTCAGACCAAATAACAAAAAGCCTAACCAAAGAAATAAGAGAGCTGGGAAACCGCACCGCAGCCTTAGAAATAAAAATGGATGAAATTGAAATTACAACCCAAGAAAATATAACAGAATTGGAAAAATTAAAAAAAAGAGAATTTAATACTTCAAACTAAGCTCGAAGATTACGAAAATAGAGCCAGACGTTCAAACTCGCGCATAAGGGGAATACCTGAAACTGTGACAGACCTGCAATCTACTATTACTGCTCTATTACAAGAACTAAAGCCAGATATCCCTATTGAACGTTTAGAACTGGACAGAGTACACAGAGCCCTCACAGCCAAAAAGAAAGATGGACCCCCACGTGATATAATCACAAAATTTCATTATTACAGAACGAAAGAACAAATACTAATTGCTGCAAGAGAAAAAAAGGAACTTAATTTTCAAGGACACAATTATCAAATTTTTGCTGACCTATCCCAACTTACTATTACTAAAAGACGATCCATGAAACCCCAACTAATGGAACTGCAACGCCACAACATTATGTATCAATGGGGCTTCCCCTTTTCAGTCAGATTTAACTACCAAGGTACAATTTACAGAAGCAGATCAGCAGATGAACTACAACAAACCCTTTTAAAATTAAATCTGACAGAACCCACAAGCAGCAACACTCCCACACGCAGAAGAATGGCATCATCTTCACCTTCAGGCAGCACTCAGAAAATTTCAGAACAAAATGGGAATCATCATTCTCACAAAAGAGGCCGTTATGCCACATCATCCATGGACCAAGAAGATTCAATGGACTGACATCCTAATTCCTGATATCTCTTCATTTATTATACTAAGAGATGGTTCTCTATAAAAAACCTATATTTATAACTGAATGTAACTGCATTCTGATAGTCACACACTGTGTGGGATCATGTTACATTCCAGTTATATTTCTTATTACTTCTGATTCATATAGCCTTAGAATATATAAGTGAAATAAGGAAATTCTTGTTCAGTTATATATTATCAGGTAATAACAATAGATTTATTACTTTTTAGGACAAATATGTTCAATAATCCAGAAGTAATGGAAGCTTTTTCTTTCTTTTCTTAAAACAAATATATTATTACCTAACTAGTTCCTAGAATTATGTTTTTGTTTATTCTAATCTGAAGCAATACAACCTCAATTTTATGAGTTAACATATCTAAACAGTTTCATATGAATAAAATATGTAATTGTTTACTCTAAAAGGGTTAAAATCCCAAAATAATTCAAACTATCTTCATCAATACCAAAGTTATTAACAGTACCTTTCTAACTGAATTATTTAGCCTAGGGCAAGACTAACCATATACAACCACCCTGGAATAAATAATTTCAACAAAAACTATATTCTGCACTCCAATTAATGAAACATCATTTTGATGTCTTTTGACATAGCACTTCTCTCCTGTAAGCGGAAGATCCGTGTACCCCCATTAGCCCTCCTCATTCTCCCAACCATATTATGTGGGAGTGTGACGAAGGCACTTATTCCCCTGAGAGAGATATTTATTCTCTTTCACGGGTAAATTGTGATTACTTGCAAAAAATAATTTATACAATGTATCATCTAATCTCATATGTTTTTTGTTTACTCTTTACTCCAGAATTCACTGGTTTCTTTTCTATCTATTCATCTCTTCAGTCCACACAGGTTGATCTGCGCAGTCAGCTCTGCATAACAAAAAGCAAGTCAAAACTATTTGATCTATTGCCATGGCACCACTGAATATACTTTCCCTGAATGTTCAGGGAATAAATGTCCCTCAAAAAAGGACCAAAGCCTTCCGTACTTTCCATAACAAGAAGGCTCACATAGTATGCCTCCAAGAAACACACTTCACCAAAGATTCTACTCCAAAATATATTTCTCCTTTTTATCAACAAATTTACACGGCTTCTGCCTGTACCAAGCAAAGGGGAACTCTAATTGCATTTCACCGATCCACACCATTCACCTTATCATCAGAAATTAAAGACCCAGAAGGTAGATACCTGATACTCATGGGTTATATAATGGATACAGCAATCACGGTGATTTCCTACTACGCTCCTAACAAACAACCTACACCATTCCTCTCACATATATTACAAGTGATTAATACACACAAAATAGGAACAGTGATAATGTGTGGGGATTCAAACCAGGTCCTCCTCCCATTTCTAGATAAATCACCTTTTACACCATCCAAAATAACCTCTAGATTACCTTTTTCTCAACTTCTTTCCAAATACAATCTGGTAGATTCATGGAGAGAAAGTAACCCAATGAAAAAGAAATTCACTTATTTCTCGCACCCTCATCAAACCTTCACCAGAATAGATCATATTTTTCTAACAATAGGAATGATACCAGAAATTATTGCATCAGATATAATTCCGTTTCCGTGGTCTGACCATAATGCAGTATACACTACTATAGCCTCAGCCATACCAAAAGCGCATGACCCAACGTGGTACTTACCGGACATAATGCTCAAACACCCACTACATCAGATGGCCATTGAACAAGCTTTAAAGGAATACATATCAATTAATAATACAACAGACATCTCCCCAATAACACTGTGGGAAGCTCATAAGCCTGTCTTGCGTGGTACAATACAAAGACAAATGGCACTATTTAAACGGGAACGCAAAAATCTAGCAAAAAAACTAGAACTCAATTTTAATGCAGCCTACATATCATTTCAAGATAATCCAACTCAGAGTACAAAATCTCATCTGGAAAAATCTAGATTGGAATACGATCTATTTCTCACTGAGTCAGTTGATAAATCCCTCAAACGCTCCAAACACAATTTCTACATGAATACAAACAAACCAGGTACATATTTGGCTCGGGCATTAAATTCAACTAACAAATCTTTCAAACCAATACGTTTGAAATTATCAAAAAATGTTTACACTTGTAATCCAGTTAAAATAGTCCATAAATTTCACTCACATCTCGCAACTTTATACAAGACAAACAATGAATTTAATCCTACAGAAGCTGAATCCTTCTTCTCAAAAATAACCTTACTTGAGTTATCTCAGAATCAAAAAAGCAGTTTGGATGAGCCTATAACGATAGATGAAGTTGCTAACGCCATAAAAGACCTAAAACTTAACAAAAGACCAGGCCCAGACGGCTACTCGGCTTTATACTATAAAACATTCTCAGAAACACTCTCTCCCATTCTCACTGAAACTTTTAACAAACTTCTAGATGGACATTCTTTTCGGCAAGAAACACTAATGGCAATTGTTTGTATGATCCCAAAACCCCTTTCTGATGATACTTCCTGTGTGAATTATCGGCCTATCTCTCTGTTAAACCTCGATATTAAATTATTAGCAAAAATAATAGCAAAACGCCTCAATAGCATTATAGGAAAATTAATACATAGAGATCAAGTAGGCTTCATGCCAAATAGACAGGCAGGCGATAATATACGCAGGGCAGTGTTATTGGCACATATTGCTAAAAAACGGAAAATCCCTTTATGTTTTCTATCTCTCGATATTAAGAGGGCATTTGACACAGTATTCTGGCAATATATGCAATATTCATTACAAAAATGGGGTTTTGGACCCCACTTTTTAACATGGATCAAAGCATTATATAATAAACCCAAAGCCTATATAAAATATGCTGGATACAAATCTGAAGCCTTTAATATCGAAAGAGGTACCCGACAGGGTTGCCCATTATCTCCCTTATTATTTGCCCTTATACTCGAACCCATGGCCCAATACATCAGAACAAACCAAACTATAACTGGCATTGAAGTAGGAGGTATTACACACAAATTATGTATATTTGCAGACGATATATTACTTTTTCTATCATCACCACAGGTCTCTGGTCCTAACTTAATACCAGCTCTTGATGAATTTGCAGCCCTATCCGGCCTTATGATTAATCCTAAGAAATGTAAGGAAGATAGGGGGCGCTAGATACCATATTATTCAAGTGCTCTAAATAAATAAATCTACTGCATTACCAAAAAAGGGAAATGTAAGAAAGCTAGGGGGCGCTAGATACCATACTATTCAAGTGCTTTAAATAAATAAATATCCTGCATTACCAAAAAAATGAAAAACATAATAATGACAAATCATAATTAGATTACACATTGAAGTGCCCACAATAGTGAAAAAAATATATAGTGATTGATTGTCCACATAAAAAAGTGATTTGAAGTGGTTGAAGTGATATCTTTCAATAATATCCCAATCTTGTTGCTGTAAACAAAAGGTTTTCCATCACCAAAGGAAAATAAGAAAAGGAAAACACCTCGAAGTAGTAGATATCTGCTTACCAGATACCAATGACTCCTTTAGTTAAAAAGAGAGTCACTAGCGCTTGTGCAGGGTTGTGCCTGCTCACATGGATGGCCGGACTGTGGTTGGTATTATAGGCATGGATCGTTCCCGTCAAGCTCATTCAAGATAGGATAAGGATACATAGGAAACAAAAACAGTCTCCATAGCGTAAAACCATTTATTAAAAAAGTAAACAAATTAAAAAGCCAAATGGCCGCTTACATTGGTGGGTGCCTACCCGGCACTGGGGCTGCTTGCATGTCAGGGTGACTTCGCAGTCAGAAAAAGCCTTTCATGTCTCCTCCACGCTGGCGTGCGTTCCAGCTTACACAGGGGGGCAGCCAAAGGATCCGGATGTTGTTGGGTGATAGGACATGTGACCACGTACCGCTCCGACGTACGTTTCGTAGTGAACGTCTTCAGGGAAGCGTACGTTGGTCACTGGAATGGTGGTTTTTATTAGGAACAGGAAGGGGGCGGGTAATTGGCAAATGGGCCACAGGAACTGTGCTCATAGCAATAAAGTTGGAAAGTTCAACTATGGTCTGGAGCATTAGCTCCATCTTGTGGATATTTACTATATTGTTCAAAAAAAATCCTTAATTGAAAACGAATGTGACTTTTTATTAGGAACAGGAAGTGGACGGGTAGTTGGAAAATAGACCACAGGAACTGTGCTCATAGCAATAAAGTTGGAAAGTTCAACTATGGTCTGGAGCTTAGCTCCATCTTGTGGATATTTACTATATTGTTCACAAAAAACTCCTTAATTGAAAACGAATGTGACTTTTTATTAGGAACAGGAAGTGGGCGGGTAATTGGAAAATAGACCACAGGAACTGTGCTCATAGCAATAAAGTTGGAAAGTTCAACTATGGTCTGGAGCCTAGCTCCATCTTGTGGATATTTACTATATTGTTCACAAAAAACTCCTTACTTAAAGCAAATGTGACTTCATATCAAACATCTCCTAAGTGGAGACGACATGTTGTTATAGTCCCCCTACTGGTTAAAAACAGGTAGGTGAATCCACCCATATAGGTGGTGGGGAAGTGAGAAAAAATATATAAGTGAATAAAATTAATGGTGGTGTTTTTGTAGAGAGAAGGGGGGGGGGGACTCATGTAACCCTGCATTCTATAACAGCCCCAGTCTCGGTTTACATACAAAAATGATTACAAAACTAAATAGCATTTATTAAACCTTAAAAGGCTGCAATATAACCTATCCCCGTCTGACTCGAATAATAAAGCGGACAAAGAAGAGGGGGGGAAAAATATTCCATCTTGCACCCTGGACAGCTATCTCTGACCTCAACCATAATACAAGTGGTGCCTAACTCACTCACATGATCTGAGGTGGACAGATAATGATATTCCTAGACACTCCTGGACTCAATCATTTGTAAGAAAACAATTAAGGTCCAGATCTATATTCATCCCATGTGGTTGCATAGTCCGTAATTTATAAAGCCAGTACGTTTCATTCCTAGATATTGCCCTTTTCATATGGGTACCTCTCCAATCCCTAGAGATTTTGTCAATCCCATAGAATGTACACAGTGATGGGTCACTATCATGGTAAAGTTTGAAGTGTCTTGATACACTATGGTTAGGGTATCCCTTTTTAATATTTGTTAAATGTTCATTTATTCTTACTTTCAGTTGGCGTGTGGTTCTGCCCACGTATTGAAGGGAGCATGGGCATTCCAGAACATATGTTACGTGATCAGAATCGCATGTGATGAGAGGTTTAATATCAAATTGTTGTTGTGTTACTATAGATTGGAACTGGGTCTTCTTTTTCTTGGTACCTGGTTTTCTGGTTATTTTACAAGCATTGCATCTAGTGCAATAGTGAAAACCAGAACCATCCAGAAAAGTGGGGGGTTTCCCGGGGGGATCTGGTACGTTTGGAGCCAAGCGATTCCTAAGGGTAGGGGCTCTTCGGTAGATAAACTTAGGTTTATTGGGCAGGGAAGATTGGAGATCTTTATCTTTGAGTAGGATAGGCCAGAATTTTTTGAAGATACCTTCTACTGTTTTATATTGGCGATGAAAGCCCGATATGAGCGCACAGTCACCCTTATATTCTTTTTTTGGTTTAGGGACCAATAGGGACTGTCTGTCCATATTTGCCACCTGTGAGACCAATTTTGTCAAGATATGGGCGGGGTATCCCTTTTCTCTAAATCTAGTGGTGAGAATTGCTGCTTGTGTGAAATAATCCAAGATATTAGCACAATTTCGCTGTATACGCATGTATTGCCCTTTCGGTACAGCTCCTATCCATTGCGGATGGTGACAGCTGTGTGTAGGGACATATGCGTTACGGTCAGTTTCTTTAAAAAAAGTCTTTGTACTAATATGATCACCTTGTTTGAAGAGTGTTAGATCCAAATAATTCACCGTGGCCAAACTGTACTCCGCTGTGAACTTTAGATTGTACTTATTCATATTCATACTCTCCAAAAACTTGTTAGAACTTTCTTTGGTTCCCTCCCACAGAATCATCACGTCATCTATGTATCTTTTATACAGAAGAAGTGAGTGAGGTCTGTTTTTGAAAATGGTCTCTGATTCCCATTTATTTAACGTAATATTCGCCACGCTAGGTGCATAGCGGGCTCCCATGGCTACACCGCCAATTTGATTGTAGTATTCGTTTAATGCCCAGAAATAATTATTCCCCATGGCCATAGATAATCCTTTAATCAAAAATTTGATTTGTGATTTTTTCAGGGTGGATTGGTTGGTGAGAGCCCACCTCACTGCTTCTAACACATCTGTTTGGCGAAGGTTTGTATACAAAGACTCAATGTCTATTGTTACTAGTAAGGTTTGGTCCGTGATGATGGTGGATTGTAACAGTGTAATTAGTTCTCGACTATCTTTGAGATAGGATTGGCTCTGTGGGACTAGAGGCTGGAGGAAAGTGTCAAGGTATTCCCCCACCCTAGAGTACAGAGAGCCAATCCCACTCACTATTGGACGGCCTGGTGGGTTTACCTTATCTTTATGTATTTTTGGTACTATGTAGAGTACCGGAATTCTGGGTGTAGTTAGGTTCAAATAATCTGCTTCTTTCTGAGTTAATATTTGTTTACTGGTACCTTGGTTAATCCAATCTAATAGTTGTTGTTTCAGTTGTGGGGTAGGGTTACTTTTAAGCTTTTTATACGTTGAGGTGTTATTCAACTGTCTCCTTAGTTCTGTATTATAGTTTTCTTTGGTTAGTACTACCAAACCTCCCCCCTTGTCAGCAGGTCTCACCACTATTTGTTTGTTCTCTTCCAGTTTTTTTATTCCCTCCCATATTCTCTGGTTGTTTCTATGTTGTGATATTTCAATCTGTCGTACTTCATCTTGGACCATACTCTTGAATACTTCTATGTGGTGGTGGGAACCCTTTTGGGGATTGAACACCGAATTATTTTTCAAATTACTGTGTACAAAAGGGTCTGTTATTTCCTGAATCCTAGTGTTGCTGGTTTGCCCTGCAAAATGTTTCCTGATATTTAGTTTCCTTATATATTTCTCAATATCTACGAACAGATTGAACTTATCTATGTTCTTATTTGGTGCAAATTTTAGTCCCTGTGCCAAGACTTCCAATTCTGCCTCCGAAAATTCTATGGTGGTTAAATTGAATAATCCTGCTTTTAGTTGTTTCTCTTCCTTTTTCTTTCTCCCTCTGCCTCTTCTTCCTCTCTTTCTACTCTTTCTATATAGTTTTGTTGTGAGTTGGAAGGGATTCTGTATGGTTCTTTCCAGTCCTGTTCAATCCCCAAAAGGGTTCCCACCACCACATAGAAGTATTCAAGAGTATGGTCCAAGATGAAGTACGACAGATTGAAATATCACAACATAGAAACAACCAGAGAATATGGGAGGGAATAAAAAAACTGGAAGAGAACAAACAAATAGTGGTGAGACCTGCTGACAAGGGGGGAGGTTTGGTAGTACTAACCAAAGAAAACTATAATACAGAACTAAGGAGACAGTTGAATGACACCTCAACGTATAAAAAGCTTAAAAGTAACCCTACCCCACAACTGAAACAACAACTATTAGATTGGATTAACCAAGGTACCAGTAAACAAATATTAACTCAGAAAGAAGCAGATTATTTGAACCTAACTACACCCAGAATTCCGGTACTCTACATAGTACCAAAAATACATAAAGATAAGGTAAACCCACCAGGCCGTCCAATAGTGAGTGGGATTGGCTCTCTGTACTCTAGGGTGGGGGAATACCTTGACACTTTCCTCCAGCCTCTAGTCCCACAGAGCCAATCCTATCTCAAAGATAGTCGAGAACTAATTACACTGTTACAATCCACCATCATCACGGACCAAACCTTACTAGTAACAATAGACATTGAGTCTTTGTATACAAACCTTCGCCAAACAGATGTGTTAGAAGCAGTGAGGTGGGCTCTCACCAACCAATCCACCCTGAAAAAATCACAAATCAAATTTTTGATTAAAGGATTATCTATGGCCATGGGGAATAATTATTTCTGGGCATTAAACGAATACTACAATCAAATTGGCGGTGTAGCCATGGGAGCCCGCTATGCACCTAGCGTGGCGAATATTACGTTAAATAAATGGGAATCAGAGACCATTTTCAAAAACAGACCTCACTCACTTCTTCTGTATAAAAGATACATAGATGACGTGATGATTCTGTGGGAGGGAACCAAAGAAAGTTTTAACAAGTTTTTGGAGAGTATGAATATGAATAAGTACAATCTAAAGTTCACAGCGGAGTACAGTTTGGCCACGGTGAATTATTTGGATCTAACACTCTTCAAACAAGGTGATCATATTAGTACAAAGACTTTTTTTAAAGAAACTGACCGTAACGCATATGTCCCTACACACAGCTGTCACCATCCGCAATGGATAGGAGCTGTACCGAAAGGGCAATACATGCGTATACGGCGAAATTGTGCTAATATCTTGGATTATTTCACACAAGCAGCAATTCTCACCACTAGATTTAGAGAAAAGGGATACCCCGCCCATATCTTGACAAAATTGGTCTCACAGGTGGCAAATATGGACAGACAGTCCCTATTGGTCCCTAAACCAAAAAAAGAATATAAGGGTGACTGTGCGTTCATATCGGGCTTTCATCGCCAATATAAAACAGTAGAAGGTATCTTCAAAAAATTCTGGCCTATCCTACTCAAAGATAAAGATCTCCAATCTTCCCTGCCCAATAAACCTAAGTTTATCTACCGAAGAGCCCCTACCCTTAGGAATCGCTTGGCTCCAAACGTACCAGATCCCCCCGGGAAACCCCCCACTTTTCTGGATGGTTCTGGTTTTCACTATTGCACTAGATGCAATGCTTGTAAAATAACCAGAAAACCAGGTACCAAGAAAAAGAAGACCCAGTTCCAATCTATAGTAACACAACAACAATTTGATATTAAACCTCTCATCACATGCGATTCTGATCACGTAACATATGTTCTGGAATGCCCATGCTCCCTTCAATACGTGGGCAGAACCACACGCCAACTGAAAGTAAGAATAAATGAACATTTAACAAATATTAAAAAGGGATACCCTAACCATAGTGTATCAAGACACTTCAAACTTTACCATGATAGTGACCCATCACTGTGTACATTCTATGGGATTGACAAAATCTCTAGGGATTGGAGAGGTACCCATATGAAAAGGGCAATATCTAGGAATGAAACGTACTGGCTTTATAAATTACGGACTATGCAACCACATGGGATGAATATAGATCTGGACCTTAATTGTTTTCTTACAAATGATTGAGTCCAGGAGTGTCTAGGAATATCATTATCTGTCCACCTCAGATCATGTGAGTGAGTTAGGCACCACTTGTATTATGGTTGAGGTCAGAGATAGCTGTCCAGGGTGCAAGATGGAATATTTCCCCCCCCCTCTTCTTTGTCCCCTTTATTATTCGAGTCAGACGGGGATAGGTTATATTGCAGCCTTTTAAGGTTTAATAAATGCTATTTAGTTTTGTAATCATTTTTGTATGTAAACCGAGACTGGGGCTGTTATAGAATGCAGGGTTACATGAGTCCCCCCCCCTTTCTCTCTACAAAAACACCACCATTAATTTTATTCACTTATATATTTTTTCTCACTTCCCCACCACCTATATGGGTGGATTCACCTACCTGTTTTTAACCAGTAGGGGGACTATAACAACATGTCGTCTCCACTTAGGAGATGTTTGATATGAAGTCACATTTGCTTTAAGTAAGGAGTTTTTTGTGAACAATATAGTAAATATCCACAAGATGGAGCTAGGCTCCAGACCATAGTTGAACTTTCCAACTTTATTGCTATGAGCACAGTTCCTGTGGTCTATTTTCCAATTACCCGCCCACTTCCTGTTCCTAATAAAAAGTCACATTCGTTTTCAATTAAGGAGTTTTTTGTGAACAATATAGTAAATATCCACAAGATGGAGCTAAGCTCCAGACCATAGTTGAACTTTCCAACTTTATTGCTATGAGCACAGTTCCTGTGGTCTATTTTCCAACTACCCGTCCACTTCCTGTTCCTAATAAAAAGTCACATTCGTTTTCAATTAAGGATTTTTTTTGAACAATATAGTAAATATCCACAAGATGGAGCTAATGCTCCAGACCATAGTTGAACTTTCCAACTTTATTGCTATGAGCACAGTTCCTGTGGCCCATTTGCCAATTACCCGCCCCCTTCCTGTTCCTAATAAAAACCACCATTCCAGTGACCAACGTACGCTTCCCTGAAGACGTTCACTACGAAACGTACGCCGGAGCGGTACGTGGTCACATGTCCTATCACCCAACAACATCCGGATCCTTTGGCTGCCCCCCTGTGTAAGCTGGAACGCACGCCAGCGTGGAGGAGACATGAAAGGCTTTTTCTGACTGCGAAGTCACCCTGACATGCAAGCAGCCCCAGTGCCGGGTAGGCACCCACCAATGTAAGCGGCCATTTGGCTTTTTAATTTGTTTACTTTTTTAATAAATGGTTTTACGCTATGGAGACTGTTTTTGTTTCCTATGTATCCTTATCCTATCTTGAATGAGCTTGACGGGAACGATCCATGCCTATAATACCAACCACAGTCCGGCCATCCATGTGAGCAGGCACAACCCTGCACAAGCGCTAGTGACTCTCTTTTTAACTAAAGGAGTCATTGGTATCTGGTAAGCAGATATCTACTACTTCGAGGTGTTTTCCTTTTCTTATTTTCCTTTGGTGATGGAAAACCTTTTGTTTACAGCAACAAGATTGGGATATTATTGAAAGATATCACTTCAACCACTTCAAATCACTTTTTTATGTGGACAATCAATCACTATATATTTTTTTCACTATTGTGGGCACTTCAATGTGTAATCTAATTATGATTTGTCATTATTATGTTTTTCATTTTTTTGGTAATGCAGGATATTTATTTATTTAAAGCACTTGAATAGTATGGTATCTAGCGCCCCCTAGCTTTCTTACATTTCCATTTTTTTGGTAATGCAGGAGATTTATTTATTTAGAGCACTTGAATAATATGGTATCTAGCGCCCCCTATCTTCCTTACATTCCTTTTTTTGATTATCTATTTTTTTGATTATTCAAAAATTGGGGAGCAGCTTACACTGATTGTTTATATATTTCCACAAATTTTCTTTATTGTTGGGAATGTTTTCTTACTAGATGTATCACCAGTATATGTAATTCATATATATTATCTGCTATCGACACCACTGGCGCAAAGGTTTTTACTATTTTCTAATCCTAAGAAATGCCTAGTGCTTAATATTTCACTCACAAACATGGAATTGATCCCGGCTAGGGCTGCACTCCCATTCACATGGGCAGAAAAATCAATCCCATACCTTGGAATTCATTTAACAGCATCTCATTCTGACTTATTCTCAACCAATTATCCTCCTGTATTAAGACAGATCACAAATCTAATAAAACAATGGTCGCAATTTCCTTTATCCTGGATAGGGAAGATTAATGCAATCAAAATGACTATTCTACCCAAATTGCTTTATCTATACAGAGTCCTCCCTATTCCAATTCCTTCCTATTTTTTGAGAATAGTACAAAAAAGAGCAACTTCGTTTATATGGGGCTCTTCTAAACCACGTATACCTATACACACACTACATCTTCCCAAAAATAAAGGAGGCCTGGGATACCCTAATTTTACTAACTACTACAGAGCAGCACATTTGGCCAGTCTGTCCAAATACCATGCAAAACAGGAAATCCCATTATGGGTATTTATAGAGGCTTCAGAAAATGACCCTCTATTAATATCAAATTTATTATGGCTTGATCCTAAAGACCGCTTTAAAATTCATAATCCCATAACTAAACACTTCTTATCTCTCTGGGATAAACTAAAAACCAAATATCAGTTACAATCTCCACACAATCCTCTCCTTTCTTTTATCAGAAATCCGGCCTTTTATCCGGCATGGATCTACCCAAATTCTTTTAAAGCTTGGACAACATCAGGCATTCAGACACTAAATGACTTCATAGCATCTAAATCATTCCTTTCATTCCCATCGCTTAGAGAAAAATATGATCTACCAAACTCTGAGATATTTAGATATCTCCAAATCAAAAATTTCTATACACCATTCCTAAAGGGGGATACACCATTATCCCAATTATCCATTTTTGAATCAATCTGTACAAAAGATCCATTTGCTAAAGGTACAATTTCATCACTTTATAATCAATTATAATCAATTATATGGAGTAGCAAATCTTAATAGACCCTCTTACGTTCAGAGGTGGGAGGAGGACCTGGGACGAACTTTAGAAGACACGGACTGGTCTAATATATGGCTCACATCTAAGTCATCTTCACCCAACATCTTGGCACTGGAGACAAATTATAAAGTCCTAACTCGCTGGTACCTTGTACCCGCTAGAGTGGCAAAATATATAATACCTCAACTCTTTGTTTTCGAGGATGCCCAGAAATAGGCACATATTTACACATATGGTGGACGTGCCCAGTAATCCAAACCTTCTGGAAGGAAGTCTTCGTGATTGCATCTAAAATATTGAAAAAAATAATACAACCAGATCCATATTTAACTTTACTTAATCTAAAACCGGAATGGTTAACACTCTCTCAATTCAAACTTATGATCCAACTAATAACGGCTGCAAAACAAACAGTGGCCAAGGCATGGAAATCTCCTACATTGGTACTAGCAGAAACAATTCACAGAATGAATAATACAATGTCCCATGCTAAGATGGTAGCCATCGATCAAAATCAAATTCCAAAATTTGAAAAACTTTGGCATCCTTGGATAAAACAACAGTTCCTGTCAAATTTCAATGACTCTGTCCTGTTGCCATGGTAACAGATTAAATGACTTACAGAGACACCCATTCTAAGGCTTCAAAGAGAACTAAAAAGAATAATAAACTGACGAGCGGGACAACCTTGTGGACCATACCTCTACCTTTCAACCCTTTTTCTTCTTTCTCTTTCCTTTTTCTCCACCTTACGATTAAAGCTCATTATCAGAATTTATTTGACCTATATACACTCTACTTGTAAACAATATGTATAGTAGGTATACATCATTTAAATACCTACAAAAGTAACTAAGGAAATGATATATATCTTTAATTTAGGTTTACGTGAACCCAATGTTTAATATTTGAAATTTCATGATATTTACCTATATAAACCCTACTGTAAAACAATGAGCTTACTTTATAGATCCTTGTAAACTTACTTTATGTATCTTTATGTATCTTTATAACATTGTATACTCAATAAACTTCTTTTGACAAGGAACATACGTTCACTACCGAAGAATTATCCTCCATCATCTATCCATTCCGATACACTGACTGGTACCTGAAACGTGATCTTACCAATACCTTGGGAAAGTTCAAAGTAAAAGATCTGCCAAATTCTTCTAACCTCCTATCGCTCAGATCCCCTTGCGGGATGCCAGTTTTCCAGAACTATTCATTCTCCACAGCCCCCTAGCCCAGGCACATCCAGCCACTAACATTACTTGTTTTGTTTGTATGTATTTACTATGTATGACAGTCTTCGCTATAGTATAAGCTAGGAAGCTTCCACTCCTGCAGGTTACATGACGTGCAACTTGACAAGCTGCCAATGCATCTTCCATGATTGAACCAGTTCACTGTTACTTTATTTACAGATAATTATACAATAAAAATTTTACATACAAAAAAAAGCATACATGCGCGGACTAACACTGCAGATGGGTCCCAGACTTATACGACAACTGAAATGGTAAGCTTACAGTCCTTTGGTATCTATAAACTCCATGGAAACCAGTTAAAAACTTGCACCACAAAAATTGAGAATACCATTCTTGTACCATCCGTTCACAAATCAGGAGCTTCGTAATTGAGAATACCGTTCTTGCACCATTCGTTCACAAATCAGGAGCTTCGTAATTCTCAATATATATCAGATGCCTTTGCGGACTACTATGATGCCCTAAATAATTTAAAATATGACCCCACTGTTAAACAACCTTCTTCGGAAAACATTTGACATTTTTTACAGAAAATCAATCTCCCCTCCCTATGCCCTGAACAGCTTACCTTTCTAAATTCTCCTTTTACCTCCACTGAAATCATTTCTATAATCAATGCTTTGTCTAACAGCAATTACATAGTTACATAGTTACATAATAGGTGAGGTTGAAAAAAGACACAAGTCCATCAAGTCCAAGCTATGTGATTATATTAGGTGCTTGTCTAATAGTTTCTTGAAACTATCAATGCCCCCGCTGAGACCACCGCCTGTGGAAGGGAATTCCACATCCTTGCCACTTTTACAGTAAAGAACCCTCTACGTAGTTTAAGGTTAAACCTCTTTTCTTCTAATTTTATTGAGTGGCCACGAGTCTTGTTAAACTCCCTTCTGAGAAAAAGTTTTATCCCTATTGTGGGGTCACCGGTATGGTATTTGTATATTGAATTCATGTCCCCTCTCAAGCGTCTCTTCTCCAGACAGAATAAGTTCAGAGCTCGCAACCTTTTCTTGTAACTAATATCCTCTAGACCCTTTATTAGCTTTGTTGCCCTTCTTTGTACTCACTCCATTTCCAGTATATCCTTCCTGAGGACTGGTGCCCAGAACTGGACAGCATACTCTTGGTGCGGCCGGACCAGAGTCTTGTAGAGCAGGAGAATTATCATTTTATCTCTGGAGTTGATCCCCCTTTTAATGCATGCCAATATTCTGTTTGCATTGTTAGCAGCCACTTGGCATTGCATGCCACTGCTGAGCCTATCATCTACTAGGACCCCCAGGTCCTTTTCTATCCTAGATTCCCCCAGAGGTTCTCCCCCAGTGTATAGATTGCATTCATATTTTTGCCACCCAAATGCATTATTTCACATTTTTCTGCATTGAACCTCATTTGCCATGTAGTTGCCCATCCCATTAATTTGTTCAGATCTTTTTGCAAGGTTTCCACATCCTGCAGAAAAGTTATTGCCTGCTTAGCTTAGTATCATCAAATACAGAGATTGAACTGTTTACCCCATCCTCCAGGTCATTTATGAACAAATTAAACAGGATTGGTCCCAGCACAGAACACTGGGGGACCCCACTACTCACCGTTGACTATTCCAAGTTCTCCCCATTTATCATCACCCTCTGAACTAGCCCTTGTAACCAGTTTTCAATCCATGTACTCACCCTATGGTCCATGCCAACGGACCTTATTTTGTACAGTAAACATTTATGGGGAACTGTGTCAAATGCTTTTGCAAAATCCAGATACACCACATCTACGGGCCTTCCTTTATCTAGATGGCAACTCACCTCCTCATAGAAGGTTAATAGATTGGTTTGGAAAGAACGATTCTTCATGAATCCATGCTGATTACTGCTAATGATACCGTTCTCATTACTAAAATGTTGTATATAGTCCCCTCCAAGAATTTACATACTATTGATGTTAGGCTAACTGGTAATTGTTAGTAATTCTAAGGGATGTATTTTGGGCCCTTTTTAAATATTGGTGCTACATTGGATTTTATTCAATCAGCTGATACCATTCCAGTCAGTAGACTGTCAGTAAAAATTAGGAACAATGGTCTGGCAATTACTTGACTGAGTTCTCTAAGTACCCTCGGATGCTAACCATCTGGTCCCGGTGATTTATTAACGTTAAGTTTCCCAAGTCTAATTTTAATTCTATCCTCTGTTAACCATGGAGGTGCTTCCTGTGATGTGTCATGAGGATAAACACTGCAGTTTTGGTTACTGAAACCCCCCAATTCCCTCGTGAAGACTGAGGAGAAGAATAAATTCAATACCTTCACCATCTCCCCCTCCATTGTAACCAGATGTCCTTCCTCATTCTTTATAGGGCCAATATGATCTGTCCTCCCTTTTTTACTGTTTACATACTTAAAGAATTTCTTTGGATTTTTTTTGCATTCCTCCACTATGTGTCTTTCATGTTCTATCTTAGCCGTCCTTATTGCACCCTTACATTTCTTGTTGCATTCTTTATAAAGTCTGAATGTTGATGATGATCCCTCAACCTTGTATTTTTTGAAGGCCTTCTCCTTTGCTTTTATATGCATTTTTACATTGGAGTTAAGCCATCCAGGACATTTGTTCACTCTTTTAAATTTATTACCCAATGGGATGCATTGGCTAATGCCCTTATTTAATATGCTCTTAAAGCAACCCATCTCTCCTCCGTGTTCTTTGTTCCTAAGATTTTTTCCCAATTTATGCCTTCTAGCAAGGTTCGTAGTTTAGGGAAGTTGGCTCTTTTCAAATTCAGTGTCTTTGTATTCCCCTTATGTTTCATATTTGTGTGATTTATACTGAAGCCAATTGATCTGTGATCGCTGTTACCTAAATTGCCCCGTATTTCCAAATCCGTGATCAGGTCTGTATGTCAGTAGATCCAGTAATATTTTATTTCTAGTTGGTGCGTCTACCATCTGACCCATAAAATGGTACTGCAAGACATTTAGGAACTGGCGAGCCTTAGATGAATGCGTGGTTCCCTCCGCCTAGTCTATGTATGGATGGTTAAAATCCCCCATTATGATAAAAATTCCCATAATTGCTGCTAATCCAAATTGTGATAGGAGATCTGTCTCTCCTTCCTCCCTCAGGTTAGTGGGCCTATAGCATACTCCCAGTTTCCCAATTCCCAATTCCCAATTCCCCAGGCCCAGATGGGTTTACAAACTAATATTATAAATGCAGATATTCTAGCTCCACATATGACAAAACCTTTTGCAGCAGCATTGATGGACACACCCTTTCCCACAGAGATGCTGGCAGCAGTGCTGTTTCTTGGCCTAGGCCGACAAGGCCCAGGCCTAGGGCGGCACTTTGCGGGGGGTGGCATCCCTGCACGAAAAAAGCCCCCCTCTGCCGAGTTCCGCACACAAACTGTCCCCAGCTACAGACCCCCAGGCAGGCCGCTTACTGCAGCCTGTAGTGATGAAACAGCAGCGTGACTTGGCCAGGGAGGGAGGGTGGGGACTAGCGGCCCATAAGTGGCCAGTGATTGGCAACACTCTAAGCAACTCACGGAGGCTCCGCCTACCCTCCTCCGTGACATCCAGGCTCAGCGCAGGTGTGCTCACCCCGCTGTCTACTGTTACTAGTAAACACAGAAGCCTCAGTTCTGTGCTTAATAGTGACAGCCCTGAGAGCATCTCTCCCACTGGCTTCCACAGAATCTCCCAGCTGCTGCACCAAAACAACGTAGAGACACTTTCCCGGTGCTGTGTGATCATCGGCAGGAGTATGGGGCGGGGCATTACTTCAGATGTCCGGATGGCTACCCCCATGCCTGATGATCCCACGGCTGCCACTGGCAAGTGAAAAGAGTTGCAGCCACACTTTGTGGGTAAAGCCAGAAAGAAGGGGGGTATCTTATGCAAAGCTGAGGAGATACAGAGTGTGCTGAGTTAAAGCGATGCAAAGCTTAGCTGTTGGGGGGTTGCAGAGATAAACTGTAGGAAAAGGTGCAAAGGCGAGTTGTGGCTGGGGATGCAGAGGTTAGCTGTAAAAGGGGGTAAGTGTGAAAAAGTGAGCTGCGGTCATTGAAGGGGGAGGCGTGCATAGGTGAATTGCAGAAGGATGGGGGGTGCAGAAGTGAATAACAGACATGGGGTGAAGAGGTGAGTTGCAGAAAGAGGGCGCAGAAGTGAGTCACAGAAAGAGGGCGCAAAGGTGAGTCGCATAAAGAGGGCGCAGAGGTGAGTTGTAGACAGGCGGTGCAGATGTGAGTTGCCAAAGAGTGTGGGTGTGTAGATGTGAGTTGGAAAAGGGTGGGGGGGTGCAGAGGTGGGTGCAGAGGCCAGCACTTTTTGGGGGGCAGCATCCCAGCACGAAAAAAGCCCTCCCTCTCCCAAGTTCTGGCTCCCGCAGACAAACTGTCCCCAGCTACAGCCCCCAACTGGCAGCGGGCAGCTTACTGTAACCTGTAGCTGCGCTGTTTTCTGGTGGTGTCTTGACCGGGGAGGGAGCACTTAAAGCAACTGATGGAGGCTCTGCCTACCCTCCTCTGTTGCATCTATCGCAACCTCCTCCTGCCTCTTGCCCGGGCTCTGTGTGTTTACGATTGGAGAGAGGAGGATGAGGGGAACCACCAGGACAGCCAGGTATGATTCTTATACCTCTTGGGCACTTTTTTTTCTGTTCGATAAGCTGCACTGAAACTGCACTGATGGGACTGTATTGATGGGCACTGATAAGCTGCACTGATAAGGCTGCACTGATTGGACTGTAGTGATGGGCACTGATAAGCCTGCACTGATGGGACTGTACTGATGGGCACTGATAAGGCTGCACTGATGGGCACTGGTGGGACTGCACTGATGGCACTGTACTGATGGGCACTGAAAATAATAGATACATTTGAATTGGTATAATCTTGGTACCCACAGAGAGGAAGAGGTGGAGCTCTGAGAGGAAAAGGTGGAGCCTAAAGAGGAAGGGGTGGGGTTTACAGATGACAGGGTGGGTCTTAAACAGGAAAGGTGTGGCCTTGTCAGGAAGGGGTGGGTCATAATTTAACCACTTGACAACTGGGCACTTAAACCCCCTTCCTAACCAGACCAATTTTCAGCTTTTGGTGCTCTCACATTTTGAATGACAATTACTCAGTCATGCAACACTGTATCTATATAAAATTTTTGTCCTTTTTTTCACACAAATGGAGCTTTCTTTTGGTGGTATTTAATCACCGCTGGGTTCTTTATTTTTTGCGCCGTAAAAGAAAAAAGACCGAAAAATCTGTAAAAAAATAAATTTTTCTTAATTTCTGTTAAAATATTTTGCAAATTAGTAATTTTTCTTCATATATTTTGGCCAAAATTTATACCGCTACATATCTTTGGTAAAACTAACCCAAATCGGTGGATATTATTGTGAAAGTTATAGAGTCCAAAAGCTATGGTGCGAATATCTGAAAATTGATCACACCTGAAGTACTGACGGCCTATCTAATTTCTTGAGACCCTAACATTCCAGAAAAGTACAAATACCCCCCAAATGACCCCTTTTTGGAAAGAAGACATTCCAAGGTATTTAGAATGATGCATGGTGAGTTTTTTGAAGCTGTCATTTTTTCCCACAATTCTTTGCAAAATCAAGGTTTTTTTTTTACTTTTTTTTTCCACAAAATTGTCATATTAGCAGGTTATTTCTCACACACCGCATATGCATACCACAAATTACACCCCAAAACACATTCTGCTATTACTCCCGAGTATGGCGATACCACATGTGGGAGACTTTTACACAGCGTGGCCACATACAGAGGCCCAACATGCAGGGGAGCACCTTCAGGCGTTCTGGAGCACCCAGGCCAATTCTGACATTTCTCTCCTACATGTAAAAATCATCATTTATTAGCTAGAAAATTACATAGAACCCCAAAACATTATATATGTTTTTTTAGCAAAGACCCTAGAGAATACAATGGTGGTCGTTGCAACTTTTTATCTCGCACGGTATTTGCGCAGCAATTTTTTTAGGCGTTTTTTTGGAAAAAAAACTGTTTTGTGCTTTACAAAAACCAAAACAGTAAAGTTAGCCTAATGTTTTTGCATAATGTGAAAGATGAAGTTACGTCGAGTAAACATATACCCAACATGTCACCTTTCAAAATTGCACGCGCTTGTGGAATGGCGCCAAACTTTGCTACTCAAAATTCCCCATAGGCGACGCTTTAAAATTTTTTACTGGTTACATGTTTTGAGTTACAGAGGAGGTCTAGGGCCAAAATTATTGCTCTCGCTCTACCGATCGCAGCGATACCTCACATGTGTGGTTTGAACACCGTTTTCATATGTGGGCGGGACTTACGTATGCGTTTGCTTCTGCATGCGAGCACACAGGGACAGGGGCGCCTTAAAATTGTTTTTTTTTTTTTTTATTGTTCATTTTACTTTATTTATTTTAGTTTGATGCTTTTTTCCAAAAAAAAATAATTTTTGACCACTTTTATTCCTATTACAAGGAATATAAACATCCTTGTAATAGGAATATGGCATGACAGGTCCTCTTTACAGTGAGATATGGGGTCAATAAGACCCCACATCTCACCTCTAGGCTGGGAAGCCTGAAATTAAAAAAAAAAAAAAAACGATCCTGGCTTCGATCGTAGCGGTGAGTCGGTAGAAGCGTGGGAGGGGGGGACATCCCCTCTCGCCTCCCGTAAGAACAATCAAGCAGTGGAACAGCTGCTATGATCATTCTCATGGTGTAGGGAATCGCCGGCTGAAAAAGCTGATATCTGAATGATGCCTGTAGCTGCAACCATCATTCAGATATCTCCGCACAAAGTCAAGGACGTTGTATGACGGCCGGCGGGCGGGAAGTGGTTAAAACGCTTTTTTTTTTTAACACAAAAATGACACCCCAAAATAGATTCTCTTGCTCCTCCTGAGTACGGTGATACCACATGTGTGAGACTTCCACAGCCTGGCCACATACAGAGGGCGAGTACAGCTGAGCATGGCTCAGCATGGCAGGGTATGGGGGGGTATTGCGGAGTATGGCGGGGTATTGCGGAGTATGGCGGGGTATTGCGGAGTATGGCGGGGTATGGCAGGGTATGGCGGAGTATGGCGGAGTATGGCGGGGTATGGCGGAGTATGGCGGGGTATTGCGGAGTATGGCGGGGTATGGCGGGGTATGGCAGAGTATGGCGGGGGCATGGCAGAGTATGGCAGGGGCATGGCAGAGTATGGCGGGGGCATTGCAGAGTATTGTGGGGGCATTGCAGAGTATTGCACAGCATTGCAGAGTATTGTGGGGGTATTGCACAGCATTGCAGAGTATTGTGGGGGTATTGCAGAGTATTGCACAGCATTGCAGAGTATTGTGGGGGCATTGCAGAGTATTGCACAGCATTGCAGAGTATTGTGGGGGTATTGCAGAGTATGGCGGGGGCATGGCAGAGTATGGCGGGGGCATTGCAGAGTATTGTGGGCGTATTGCAGAGTATTGCACAGCATTGCAGAGTATTGTGGGAGCATTGCAGAGTATTGCACAGCATTGCAGAGTATTTTGGGGGTATTGCAGAGTATTGCACAGCATTGCAGAGTATTGCACAGCATTGCAGAGTATTGCACAGCATTGCAGAGTATTGTAGGGGTATTGCAGAGTATTGCACAGCATTGCAGAGTATTGTACAGCATTGCAGAGTAGTGAGGGATGGCTGAGCATGGATGGATGGATGGCTGGATGTCTCTGTGCAGCGCTGTGGGCACTACACATACAGCCAACAGCGCTGCAGACATCCATCCATCCCCCTCCCCGCTCACTGTGTACCGATCGGTACACAGGAGGGGAGGAGAGGAACCGGCGTCATCAGATGACGCCGGTCTGTTTACATGTGATCGCGCCGTCATTTGACGGTGCGATCACATGGTAAACGGCCGCGATCAGCGGCCATTTACTGGGATCCGTGATGCGCCGGGTCCTCTGGACCCAGCGGTCATGGATGTGTTCGGGTGCGCTCCCCAGGGGGCGCGCGAGAGGGGAATTCTGGGAGGACGTCATAGTATGTCCTCTCAGAGTTATCCAACCGCCCTGCAGCCGTCATTCGGCTATGGGCCGTTTGGTAAGTGGTTAATTAGGGGGTGCACAAGTTTAGTCAGGCCTAGGGCAGCACAAAACCTAAATACACCACTGGCTGGCAGCCAACGTAGTCACCCTCCCTAAGCCTGGTAAATATTCTGTGTCACCAGAAAACTTTAGACCCATTTTGCTTTTAAACACCAATGTAAAGTGTATGCTACACTACTAGTGAAATACCTCATTGATATTCTGCCTACCCTAATCAAGTGCAACCAAAAAAGCTTCACCAAAGGCAGACAAGCCTTTGATGCTACTAGACGCATCATAAACTTACTTCAGCAAGCCGAGATTTTCGCCTTCTCTGCTATTATCTATTGATGCGGCGAAGGCATTTGGCTGAGTGCACTGGCTCTACATGAAACAGGTATTAGAGAAATTTGGCTTTTCCAGGAAATATTTTATTTGCTTTCATGGCCCTCTACTCTACACCCACAACTAAAGTATATTTATCCAGCTTGTTATCTAAATCCTTTACCATCTCTAATGGCACTCGACAAGGATGCCCCCTCTGCCCTTCAATTTTTATTTATTAAACTCCTTGCCAAAATGATTAGGTCACACCCTTAAATCTCAGGTTTCCACTCATATAATTATTCCAATGTCATCAATTTATTTGCTGATGATGTTATCATGCTATTGACTGACCCTGTTAACTCCCTTATGAATGCAAATAAATTGTTACACTCGTTTAGTGCAGTATCGTACTATAAAGTAATTTTTTCAAAATCGTTAATTTTAGATCTGGGCACTCCTAGATCAGCATGGACATACCTCTCTGTAACATTGCCCTACTCTTGGGAAAACAAAGTTATTCCATATTTGGGAATTACTCTGACACCCTCTCCTTCTAACTTGTATGTCGCTAACTATAAACCCTACATTGCCAAATTGTCCAAGGAACTACAGCAATTCTCTAAATGTGAGCTTTCCTTGTTGGGTAGGCAAGGTACCTTTAAGATAATGATACTTCCCCAAAATCTGTACACCTTTTCTTTTCAAAATCGTTAATTTTATATCTGGGCACTCCTAGATCAGCATGGACATACCTCTCTGTAACATTGCCTTACTCTTGGGAAAACAAAGTTATTCTATGTTTGGGAATTACTCTGACACCCTCTCCTTCTAACTTGTATGACGCTAACTATAAACCCCTACATGGCCAAATTGTCCAAGGAACTACAGCAATTCTCTAAATGTGAGCTTTCCTGGTTGGGTAGGCTAGATACCTTTAAGATAATGATACTTCTCCAAATTCTGTACACCTTTAGAACTCTCCCTATCCATGTTAAAACTAAACATTTTAGATCCTTGAAAGCCCTTCATAAGAAACTCCTCTTGTGAAACACAAGAGTGAGATGCCCCTAGTAACACTGGAAAAAAGCTAGTGGAATTAGGCTCATAGACATGAAAGCATAGTAGCATAGCCTATGCTTTGTTACTAACTCAGTTATGCCACTGGTTCCTATCCAGATTTTATGTGGACAGATATTGAAGCAACTTTAGTACATACTTCAGACCTAAGAGCGGTGTTGAAAGCAGACCACTGGTCCATCTTACAGCTCAAACACTACTGTCCCACAATGAGGGCTGCCATACTGGTATGGTGATTATTTACTCAAGTGTTTAAAATAAACACTATGATAATGTTAAAACTCCACTGTCAGCACTCAACATCCTTATACCTCACCTGCAATCCAAACTCTGGCATGAAGCTGGGATAAGTTGGGTAGAAAATCTCTTGACTGACAATAAACTCAAACCCTTTTCAAATCTAATAACAACGTTTAATATCGCTCCAGCCGATTATTTCCTATATTTATGTATTTCACACTTTCTGAAATCTACCCCTAAACTTTCTTTTCACATTCATCGCTGAACCTGTCAGTAATACTCTGATCTGTCATTTAGATTGAAATTAATTTCCATTTTTTACTCACTTCTCTAGCATAAGGAGAATTTTGACAATTCCATATCAATGCAACACTGGGAGTTAGATCTTCAATCTACTTTCTCAGACAACCAGTGCCTTAAAGCAATCCAATACTCCTATACTGCCTCACACTGCATGGACTGGGAACTAAACCATAAAGTCATCATATCGTTTTACCCAAATCAGTCCTCCTTATGCTGGATAGGAAGTGGCCAGATGGGCAGCCTACTTCATATTCTATGGCAATGTAAGAACTGAACTAGCTTCTGTCATCCGACGTTCCAGCTGATTTCCAGGGGTTTTGATTTCACCTGATCCCACCCTAGAGTTCCTCAACATACAGTGGGGAGAACAAGTATTTGATACACTGCTGATTTTGCAGGTTTTCTTAGTTACAAAGCCTGTAGAGGTCTGTAATTTTTATCATAGGTACTCTTCAACTGTGAGAGACGGAATCTAAAACAAAAATCCAGACAATCACATTGTATGATTTTTAAGTAATTAATTTCCATTTTATTGCATGACATAAGTATTTGATACATCAGAAAAGCAGAACTTAATATTTGGTACAGAAACCTTTGTTTGCAATTACAGAGATCATACGTTTCCTGTATTTCTTGACCAGGTTTGCACACACTGCAGCAGGGATTTTTACCCACTCCTCCATACAAACCTTCTCCAGGTCCTTCAGGTTTCGGGGCTGTCGCTGGGCAATACAGGCTTTCAGCTCCCTCCAAAGATTTTCTATTGGGTTGAGGTCTGGAGATTGGCTAGGCCACTCCAGGACCTTGAGATGCTTCTTACGGAGCCAGTCCTTAGCTGTCCTGGCTGTGTGTTTCGGGTCGTTGACATGCTGGAAGACCCAGCGACGACCCATCTTCAATGCTCTTACTAATAATGAGTGGCCATTACTATGTAGCCTGTTCCAATCAAGCTCAGATCAAGTGGCTTTTATCTGACAGGGTGGTTGATCACTAGATCGACTTCTGTTCAACTGCAGTGGCCACACATGGATTGAAATTCAGCGGTCCTGGCTGAACCAACCAAAGTTCAATCCATCTACAGTATGGCCAACTTTTCTTTTAAAGTAGAAACAGCTCCAAGAACACATATATTTTAGTTTCACACATTGCAAAATAATAACAATTCAAAACATAGACTGTCAGATTTTCTTTATGTATGCCAAAAATGTCCACAAAAGGATTTTGTACTGACACCCACTGTGGGTCTTGAGCTTCTTTAAATGTGTCCTAAATCTGGTGTGTTGCTTTGCTTTTAAAGTGTTCCTAAACGCAAAAGCAAAAATGAAATAAATATCAGCTCATGTGTCCTTTGGTTGTTTTGACTACATTAAATTTCACTTTTCAAGCTAAGAGCATTTTCAGAAAGTAAAAAAAAAATATTTTTGTTCTAGACAGGAACGCAATGACTTATCAGTTCACGCAAGCTAAAAAGGAAACAGAAAGAACCTTATTTCTATTGTGTCAGCTACTAGTCTCATCAATCCATCATAAAGCTGCGGGCATCATCCCAGAGTACTCACATCTGCGTAAGCTCGGTGGGAAGGGGTTAATCTATGGCTTGCTTTAGAGAATAAACACACCTTAACCACTTCCTGTCACCGGCCAGGAGCCCTATAAATGGACTCATGAGGCAGTGTGACTTCTCTATCGTGTGACTCCTGTGGTTGGCTCTCACAGCAGTCATATGATAGAGAGCCCATCTAGCTGACTCCGGATCAGAAGCTATGACCGAGATCTGTTAGTGACCTGTGTTCTGGGAGTGTGCAGTTACCAGCTATTTAACCACTTCAATACAGGGCACTTAGACACCTTCCTGCCCAGACCAATTTTCAGCTTTCAGTGCTGTCGCAGTTTGAATGACAATTGCGCGGACATCCATCACTGTACCCAAACTAAATTTTTATCATTTTGTTCCCACAAATAGAGCTTTCTTTTGGTGGTATTTGATCACCTCTGCGTTTTTTATTTTTTGCAAAACAAATAAAAAAAGACTGAAAATTTAGAAAAAATAAAAGTTTTGCTTTTAATATAATATATATAATAAGTAAGTTTTCTCTTTCACTGATGGGCACTGATAAGGCGGCACTGACAGGCACTGATAAGGCGGCAGTGATGAGGTGGCACCAATGAGCGGGCACTGACGGGCACTGACGATGGGCACTGATATGCGGCACTAATGGGCACTGGTAGGCGGCACTGATGGGTGGCACTGATATGCAGCAGTGATGGGCATTGATAGGCGGCACTGATGGGCACTCATGGGTGGCACTGAGTGGCACAGGTGGGCACTGATGGGCACTGATAGGCGACACTGATGGGCACTGAAAGGCTGCAAAGATGGGTTCTTATGGATGGCACTGATGGGCACTGATAGGTGGCACTGCTGGGCACTGATGGGCAATGATAGGCGGCACTGATGGGCACTGATAGGTGGCACTGATGGGCACT
This sequence comes from Aquarana catesbeiana, assembly GCF_042186555.1. Taxonomy (NCBI): domain Eukaryota; kingdom Metazoa; phylum Chordata; class Amphibia; order Anura; family Ranidae; genus Aquarana; species Aquarana catesbeiana. Next base: position 179,405,336 of record NC_133324.1, on the reverse strand, counting down.
GATACGCGGCAACTGATAGCCATCCCTGGTGGCACTGGCAGTGGTAGGCATTGGAGTGGGCACTGATTGGCAGCTGCCTGGGCAATGATTGGCAGCTGCCTTTACACTGATTAGTATTTCCCTGGGGGTCTAGGGGGCATACCTGGTTGTCCAGTGTGGCTGGTTTCCCTGGTGGTCCTGGGCGGCTTCCCTGGTGGTCCTGGGTAGGATCTGAGGGGGGGCTGTGCTGATAAACAATCAGCACAGACCCCCCCTGTTAGGATAGCAGCCGATCGGCACTCCTCTACTCGCGTCTGCCAGATGCGAGTGAGGAAAAGCCGATCACCGGCTCTTCCTATTTACATCGTGATCAGCTGTGATTGGACAAGGCTGATCACGTGGTAAAGAGTCTCCGTCAGAGACTCTTTACCTAGATCGGTGTTGCGGGGTGTCAGAGTGACACCCCGCAACAACGATCACTGCGATGCGTGCCCCCGGGGACGTGCAGGGGCTCAATACCCTGCGGACGTTATATGACGCCCAGTCAGGATATTGAAACCACTTTGCCGCCGTCATTCTGCTATATGGCGGGTGGAAAGTGGTTAAACAGCATGTTTTTCCCTTAACCACTAGCCGATCAGCCACCGTCATTATACTGCGGCAGGTTGACTCTCCTGGGCAAATTGCCATAGCAATTTCGAAGTCCCACTAAAAATCACAGATCACCGCCATTACTAGAAAAAATAAAAATGCCATAAATCTATCCCGTATTTTGTAGATGTTATAACTTTTGTGCAAACCAATCAATATACCCCTTTTGTGATTTTTTTTACGAAAAATATGTAGAAGAATACATATTGGCCTAAACTGATGAATACATTTGTTTTTTTTTTTAAAAATGGGATATTTATAATAGCAAAAAGTAAAAAAAAATGTTTTTTTTCAAAATTGTCACTTTTTTTTGTTTATAGCGCAAAAAATAAAAACCGCAGAGGTGATCAAATACTACCAAAAGAAAGCTCTATTTCTAGGAAAAAAAGGACATCAATTTTGTTTGGGTACAGCATCGCACGCCGTATAGAAAAAAAATGGCCTGGTCATTAAGGGGGCAAATCCTTCCAGGGCTGAAGTGGTTAAAGGTGTATTAAACCCAAAAGCAAACATTTATTATATTGCAACTTACCAATTCATAGATGTGATAGCTGCATTCATTTTCTTTTTGAGGCTTTCTTTCCTTTATTTTCATCTGGTGATCCAGCCAGTAAGATAGTTGTTTTTCAACAGAACATGCTCTCCTATGTAAAACCTTTATCCTAAAAGAAACAAAAAAAACTGTTGCTTTAACTGCTTGTATAACAGCAGTGTAAGATGGAGTTTGGCTTCAATTTGTTATTGTATGTAAATTTGCTAGTACATCTAACACTCATCTCCCCCAAGGCTGACAGTTCTGCTGCTCAAAGGTTCCCCTGCACTCCCTCAACCAGACTGGAAGCCCTCTTATACAGGAGGCGTGTTGCTAGCCAGTTTACCAGGTGAAAATAGGAAGGAAAAAGGCTTAAAAAAATGTAAGGATTGACAATCTAAGGATAACAATATATTACATGTTTGGTTTTGGATTTAATACCACTTTAACCAATTGCCTACTGGGCACTTAAACCCCCCTCCTGACCAGACCAATTTTCAGCTTTCGGTGCTCTCACACTTTGAATGACAAGTACTGTCATCATACAAATAGAGCTTTCTTTTGGTGGTATTTGATCACCTCTGAGTTTTTTATTTTTTGCGCTATAAATGAAAAATTTTTTCTTTCTCGAACATCACGGGACACAGAGCCACAGTAATTACTGATGGGTTATATAGGTATCACTGGTGATTGGACACTGGCACACCCTATCAGGAAGTTCAACCCCCTATATAATCCCTCCCCCTTGCAGGGATACCTCAGTTTTTACGCCAGTGTCTTAGGTGATGGACGTGTAAAGATGTCCTGTGCTGAGCTCCAAAGGGAATATCCTGATATCCTATACTGGGGCAAGCCAGGCGAACCGGATCCATTCAAAGTGTCTTTTCATGGCCGAATTGAATGGTACCCGGGCCTCGTGTCCGAAGAAACGAGGTTTTACCCGTAATGCTTCTCTTTTTAGAGAGCTGGACCCCGCAGATCAGAAAATGGCTTTAAACTTCCTAATTTCTGGCGAGGTGCTTTACGGTCCCAGAACTGTTGGATCCCCCTACTGATGGGGGCCCCAGTCTCTGACGGTTTTTTCAAACGGAGCCCACCGTGAGAGGTGAAGATTGGGTCTGTGTAAACAGCACCCTGCGGCTGGATAAGGTAAGAGGAGATTCCACAGAATTTTTGAGTTCTAGTGGCTTTTCTCCTTTAAGGTAAATGCATGCTATGCCTATTGTGACCACCGGGGGCTGCCAAGAGCACAAACCTACACATGCTGACTCTGTCTCAGGTGTTGTAATCGCTGTTTATGTCCCAGCGTATCAAGCATGCTGCAAACAGGTAAGGTGGAAAGGGGGATTTCTCATGTTTGAATGTTCCCCCCCAGGCTAGAGAGGGGCCACAGGGGTCTAGAAAGTGGTTATACCACCCGGGCTCTGCGGCCTAATGGCCACCATCTCTCAAGATAGCCGTTCAGGCAGATCTTGTTACCAGCCTCCCTCCCTCCCCCCCCCCCCATCCCCAGCCTTTCTCTGGAAGCATGACAGGAGAGTCGGCAGCGCGGGAAGCGCTCGTTTTTTTCAAAACTCGAGGGGGGGGTGGTAGAGGAGGGGGCGGGACGTCAGCACAGGTGCTTAGACTCCCACTCAGGCCAGCTGCAGGCTATTAGAGACACTCTGTACAGGTGCACACAGCCTTCTGAGAGACACAGAGCTGACGGTCGCATGTAAGGTGGGACACAGGCATTCTCCTAGGCAGCATTTACTGAAGTAACACCAGACTGAGCATTGGGTAGCAAGGCTTTTAGCCAGACTACATCGCTCAGCGGGCAGTGTTCATTTGTATACCTCACACCTTGTTGCTTTGCACTATGGGTAGAAGAGGTTCAAGCACCCCAGGAACCAGAGACACTAGGGGATCTCGTTCAGGTTCTGAGGGCCCCCTGTCGGCAGCATCCTCCCCCCTAAAGATGGACCAGGGACGGCTAGCCAGGGAGGGCCATCGGGGTCAGGGGCTACACCTGCTTCTGGCACTTCAGCCCCTGTATATATTACACAAGAGGTTTTTTCCTCAACCATTAATGGTCTAGAGGAAAGATTAATGGCCGTGATTATGTCTTCACTCAGTGGAAGAAAACGCACTAGGCTTTCCTCTGTTCCCCAAGACCCTCAGACAGAGGAGCTCTGGGATAAAGGAGATGAATCCCTTTCAGAGGATCGGGATGGGATGGATGATTCCTCTTCGGAGGATTCAGGTGGAGAGGGACCGTCTGCGACTTCCCAAGAGGAGAAAGTCTTAGTGCAGATCCTCACTGGATTGGTCCGCTCCACATTTAAGTTGCCCATACCTGAAACTGCTAAAGAATCCTCTTCTGCTTTGGGGTCACTGAAACCTTTCCAAGCAGCACATGCTTTTCCTGTTCATACTTTACTTGAAAAGCTTATTTATTCTGAGTGGAATCACCCAGACAAACGTTTTTTTCCGCCGAGAAAGTTTTCAACACTTTATCCGATGAAAGAAAAGTTTATTAAAATGTGGGGAATACCAGCTATTGATGCCGCCATTTCCTCCGTAAATAATAGCCTGACTTGTCCTGTAGACAATGCTCAGATGCTCAGGGATCCTGTAGATAAAAGGATGGAATCCCTATTGAAGGATGTTTTCTCCTTAGCAGGATCAGTGGCCCAACCTGCAGTAGCAGCGATTGGAGTCTGTCAATACTTAAGAGACCATGTTAAGCAGGTCATCAAAGTATTACCTGAACAGCAGGCCCAGGGGTTTGCTAACCTTCCAGCGGCCTTATGCTTTGTGGTTGACGCCATTAGAGATTCTATCGTGCAAACCTCCCGTCTTTCACTGGGGTTGGTGCATATACGTAGAATCCTATGGTTGAAAAATTGGTCAGCCGAAGCACCATGTAAGAAGCTACTGGCTGGGTTTCCATTTCGTGGTGCAAGGTTGTTTGGAGAGGACTTGGATAACTATATCAAGAGAATCTCTTGTGGGAAAAGCACTCTCTTACCTGTCAAGAAGAAGAGTAAGCGTCCCTCTTTCAAACGGACTCTTTCCCCAGCGCCGGGGGCTTCAGCCTCCAGGCAGTCTCGACGGCCGCCTCCATCGGGGTCCAGAGACAAGAGTCAACCCCAGGGACAAAAGAAGTCCTGGGGAAAGAAGCCTACTAGGCAAAACACTAAGACCTCTGCATGAGGGGGGGCCCCCGCTCACTCGAGTGGGGGGAAGACTGCGACAGTTCTCAGAGCTCTGGCACGAGGACTGCCAGGACAGATGGGTAGTCTCCACGGTAACCTTAGGGTACAAGCTGGAGTTTCAGGAATTCCCTTCTCCTCGGTTCCTCAGATCAAATGTTCCCAGAGACCCAGAGAAGAAGCAGTAGCTCCTTCTAGCGTTAGAGCGACTTTTGTCGCAGGAGGTTATTATGATAGTTCCTGCAAAGGACCAGGGATTGGGCTTCTATTCCAACCTTTTTACGGTCCAAAAGCCAAATGGGGATGTCAGGCCCATTTTGGACTTAAAGGGATCTGAACCGATTCCTAAGGATTCAATCCTTCCGCATGGAATCAATTCGAACAGTAGTTCCCACCCTGCAGGGAGGAGAATTTCTGGCATCAATAGACATCAGAGATGCATATCTGCATGTGCCCATTTTTCCTGCTCATCAGAAGTTTCTGCGCTTCGAGGTAGGAGGGCGCCATTTCCAGTTTGTGGCTCTGCCTTTCGGGATAGCCACTGCACCTCGAGTGTTCACAAAGATCTTGGCTCCTCCTCTGGCCAGATTAAGGGCTCAGGGTATAGCTGTCATAGCATACCTAGACGACCTGCTCTTGATAGACCGGTCGGTAGCCTCTTTGAATGGAAACTTGAGGACCACGGTCAGGTATCTAGAACACCTGGGTTGGATCCTCAACTTAGAAAAGTCTTTCCTAAAACCAGTAAGAAGACTGGAGTATTTAGGTCTGATTATAGATACATGCCAGGAGAAAATATTTCTACCCCAGGCAAAGATCACTGCTTTGAGAGAGCTGATTCTGACAGTAAGGACCAAGAAGGGTCCCTCAGTCCGCCTTTGTATGAGGCTACTAGGGAAGATGGTGTCTTCATTCGAAGCAGTTCCCTATGCTCAGTTTCACTCAAGAATGCTGCAACACAGTATTCTGTCGACCTGGAACAAGAAGGTTCAGGCATTAGACTTTCCGATGCACCTGTCGCATGCGGTGCGTCAGAGCCTCAATTGGTGGCTCATACCCGAAAACCTGCAGAAGGGGAAATCCTTTCTACCGGTTACCTGGACAGTGGTAACAACAGATGCCAGTCTGTCAGGTTGGGGAGCAGTTCTGGAACAGGCTGCGGTCCAAGGGGTATGGTCCAAGACAGAGAGGACCTTACCCATCAACATTCTGGAGATCCGGGCGATACATCTAGCTCTAAAAGCCTGGACTATCAGGCTACAGGGTTGTCCGGTCAGGATCCAGTCCGACAATGCCACAGCAGTGGCTTATGTCAATCATCAGGGAGGCACCCGGAGCCGAGCTGCACAAAAAGAGGTGAACCAGATCTTAGTCTGGGCAGAGATGCATGTGCCATGCATATCGGCAGTTTTCATCCTGGGAATAGAGAATTGGCAGGCGGACTATCTAAGTCGCCAACAGTTACTTCCAGGGGAATGGTCTCTGCATCCCGACGTCTTTTGGGCAATATGCCAAAGATGGGGGGTTCCAGATGTAGATCTCTTTGCATCCCGTTTCAACAAAAAGATAGACAGATTTGTGGCAAGGACAAAAGATCCTCTTGCATGCGGGACGGATGCGTTGGTGATTCCGTGGCATCGGTTCTCACTCATTTACGCATTCCCGCCTATTCTGCTACTACCACGACTCCTTCGCAGGATCAGGCAGGAAAGGAAGTCGGTACTTCTGGTGGCCCCCGCTTGGCCCAGAAGGACTTGGTATGCAGAAATAGTAAGGATGACGGTGGGTTCCCCGTGGACCCTACCGGTACGCCCAGACCTGTTATCTCAAGGTCCAGTGTTCCATCCTGCCTTACAAACGCTAAATTTGACGGTTTGGCTATTGAGACCCACGTTCTGAAGAGTCGTGGGCTCTCAGGTCCTGTCATATCTACCTTGATTAATGCAAGGAAGCCAGCTTCCAGGATGATTTATCATAGAGTCTGGAAGGCTTATATAACCTGGTGTGAATCCAGAGGTTGGCATCCCAGGAAATATGTCATAGGTAGAATCCTTGATTTTCTACAGATGGGATTAGAGATGAAGCTGGCCTTGAGTACCATCAAGGGCCAGGTTTCTGCTTTATCAGTATTATTTCAGCGGCCACTTGCTTCGCATTCTTTGGTCCGAAACTTTATGCAGGGGGTGATGCGTCTTAATCCTCCGGTTAAAGCGCCCCTAAACCCCTGGGACTTGAATTTGGTCCTGGCTGTGTTACAGAAACAGCCTTTTGAACCAATAAGTCAGATTCCTTTGGTCTTGTTGACAAGGAAATTAATTTTTCTGGTGGCCATCTCTTCTGCTAGAAGAGTATCAGAATTAGCAGCTCTTTCCTGTAAGGAGCCTTATTTGATTATACACAAGGATAGAGTGGTACTACGCCCTCATCCTAGTTTTTTACCGAAGGTGGTTTCTGATTTTCATTTAAACCAAGACATTGTTCTACCTTCCTTCTTTCCAGATCCCTGTTCTCCGGAAGAGAGATCTCTACATTCGTTGGATGTAGTAAGAGCAGTTAAGGCCTATCTAGGGGCAACTACTCAGATCTGCAAGACGGATGTTTTGTTTGTGCTGCCAGAGGGTCCCAATAGAGGACAGGCAGCGTCAAAAGCTACCATTTCTAAGTGGATTCGACAGTTGATCATTCAAGCTTACGGTTTGAAACAGAAGATTCCTCCGTTTCAGATCAGGGCACATTCCACAAGGGCTATTGGTGCTTCTTGGGCAGTGCATCACCGGGCCTCTATGGCTCAAATCTGCAAGGCCGCAACCTGGTCTTCAGTTCATACATTCACCAGATTCTATCAGGTGGATGTGAGAAGGCATGAGGATATCGCCTTTGGGCGTAGTGTGCTGCAGGCAGCGGTACAGGGTCCTCAGGTCTGATTGCACCCTACTTGGTCGTGGTTCCCCCCCCTCAGGTAGCATTGCTCTGGGACATCCCATCAGTAATTACTGTGGCTCTGTGTCCCGTGATGTTCGAGAAAGAAAATAGGATTTTTTAAAACAGCTTACCTGTAAAATCCTTTTCTTTCGAAGGACATCACGGGACACAGAGGTCCCGCCCCTCTTCTAATACACTATATTGCTTGGCTACAAAACTGAGGTATCCCTGCAAGGGGGAGGGATTATATAGGGGGTTGAACTTCCTGATAGGGTGTGCCAGTGTCCAATCACCAGTGATACCTATATAACCCATCAGTAATTACTGTGGCTCTGTGTCCCGTGATGTCCTTCGAAAGAAAAGGATTTTACAGGTAAGCTGTTTTAAAAAATCCTATTTTTACAATTTTGCAAATTATTAATTTTTCTTCATAAATGTTGGCCTCAATTTATACTGCTACATATCTTTGGTAAAAATAGCCCAAAAATAACTCAAATTAGTGGATATTATTTGGTCTTTGTGAAAGGTATAGAGTCTACAAGCTGTGGTGCAAATCATAAAAAATTGATCACACCTGATGCACTGCTGGCCTATCTCATTTCTTGCAACCCTAACAAGCCAGGAAAGTACAAATACCCCCCAAATGACCCCTTTTTTTTAAAGTAAATATCCCAAGGTATTTAGTAAGATGCATGGTGAGGTTTTTGATGTTGTCATTTTTTCCCACAATTCTTTGCAAAATTAGGATTTTTTTCCACAAAATTGTCATTGTAATAGGTTATTTCTCTCACATGAAATGCCCCAAAATACATTCTGCTACTCCTCCTGAGTATTACGATACCACATGTGTGTGACTTTTCCACAGCCTAGCCACATAGAGAGGCCCTACATGCAGGGAGCACCATCATGTGTTCTAGAGCATAAATTACACATCTAACTTGTTGACTACCTATTATACTTTTGAAAGCCCTGGAGCACCAGGACAATGACATGTGACACTGATGTGGCACTGATGACAGATGGCACTGATATGTGACACTAATGGCACGTGACACTGATGTGGCACTAATGACCGATGGCACTAATACGTGGCACTGATGACACGTGACACTGATGACCGATGGCACTAATACATGGCACTGATGACAGATGGCACTAATACGTGGCACTGATGACACGTGACACTGATGACAGATGGCACTGATACGTGGCACTGATGACATGTGACACTGATAACAAATGGCACGTGACACTGATAGGTGGCACTGATGACAGGTGGCACTGATACGTGGCACTGATGACACGTGACACTGATAACAGATGGCATATGGCACTGGGGCCAGGTGGCACTGAGGGCAGGGGGCACTGGAGACAGGTGGCACTGGGGACAGATGGCACTGATAGGTGACACTGGGAACAGATGGCACTGACAGGTGGCACTGAGGACAGATGGCACTGATAGGTGGCACTGGGGACAGGTGGCACTGGGGACAGATGGCACTGATAGGTGGCACTGGAGACAGGTGGCACTGGGGATAGATGGTGCTGATAGGTGCCACTGGGGACAGTTGGCACTGATAGGTGGCACTGGGGACAGATGGCACTGACAGGTGGCACTGGGGACAGATGGTACTGATAGGTGGCACTGGGGACAGGTGGCACTGGGGACAGATGGCACTGTGGGCACTGTGTTGTGTTAGTGTGGCACTGTAATGTGTGATTTTTTCACTCACGCTGCAGCAGGAAGCTCTCCCTCCTCACAAACGGTCTCTGTGTGAGGAGGGAGAGCCAATTACATATGAGATCATCTCTCATTGGACACTCCGATCGAGTGGTAAATGGCCGCTGTGATTAGCCATTTAGCACGATCTGTGATTGGCTGTATCCAAGGGACATGGCCAACACAGATTTCCCGTGATGCGTGCCCGCTGTGGTGCGTAGGGAGGATGTAAACAGGAGGATGTCTAGGGACACCCTCCTGGCAATTGAGCACCACGCTGTAGCCATCTTTTGGCTATAGCACAGGTGCGAGGTGGTTAATATCAGCTTTGCTGTGGCAGGTTGTATACATACAGATGTGCCATTTCATAAGCACATAAAAGGCATCCTAGGCATGTTATTTAGGGGAATTTTGCATTTTTATTATTTAACTTTATTTATTCTGAATTTGTGGTTTCTTGTAACCCATATAAAAGAGTTTTGAATTGTTTGAAAATTCTGTAAGTGGTACAGTAGGATGAGAGGTGGTAAAGTTCTAAACATATAGATTATATGTGGCAAGGGAAATATTTTACTTAAAAATGTACAGCCTGCCCCTGACGATTAAACAGACCGGAGGTCTGTATATATATTTTTGAGTTTAGTGAGTAAAGTAGCGCGATTAAGCATAGTTTATTGCTAAGTGTAAACAGTTGTATCTCAAGGTACTTAATAGAGGACAAAGGTGTCCATGAGAAGGGAACCACACCGTAGAGTTAATATTTAGTAAGGGGGGCCAAGTCAATAGCCAGCATATAAGATTTGGAGAAGTTAGGGGAGAAGAGTTTGCAGGGCATTGGTCAAAGAGAGGAGTATATATTCAGCATATAATCCAATTCTATGCTGTACAGTTCCCACTTTGTCTCCCAAGATGTGTTCATTGGAATGAATATGTTCTGCTAGTAGTGTAAAAACCGGGTTCCTCAAAAAGTGGGAAAATTATAAATTTATTACAAAGAGTAAATGACATATTGTAAAATTGATAAAACAAGAACACTTGATCAAAAGGAAAAAACACATAGAGGACAAACAGCTAGAAAAAGCCCAAATCGACTGTCGGAGGGACAGAGGAAAATCCAACGCGTTTCAGCGAATGAGGTAGAAGTTTTCTTCAGGGTAAATGGGCTGAGGATTTCCAGATGTATACATACAATCTACAATATCATTATACACATAATTACAAACAGAATTTAAAATTCATAATGTGACATATTTTAGAAAATGATCTTATTTAAGATTATTTACAGGAAAAATAAGACAAAGAGAAAGAGAGCTTAGATGTAAGTATTCATACTGACCTCATGTGTTATATATCAATCTGGAGAAGTCATAGCTCAACAAGTGGAAGGAAACTAAGACACCAGAACAGCGTCATAAAGCCAGAGCAGAATGGAACTAAACCAGGGGCCGGGGGGGCGTGGCCGGACGTGATACAGGGAGGACGTGTGAATGCTGTGCTCCGTCCAGGCATATTCCATCCATTGCCATCCCTGCCTTATTTCCCTTGGGAAAAAGCCCATTCATTGCTGGGAACGACCCTAACCTTCCCCGCTGCAGATCCGGCTGGATCTTGCCTGAAATCCGGCTCATCTGAGCCTCCTTAGGCCTCCTGCCTGTCCTGGACTATCAGCCACCGCCGCCATATAGAGGCCTGCGGCCTGTCCGGAGCCTGATGCTCGCCTACACTGCGGACCGGGGGACGATCGGATCATTCACCTGGGACTTTCCGATCCATCACCGAGAGGAGGCAGATACCGGCAGCGTGAGAGAGATCCGAGCGGGACCCTCTCTACCCATCCCGGATCCCCCCGCAGTCTGCCGCCATTCCTGGGCCTATCCACCGGCCATCCTGGGCTCTGTGAGTACCTGGGCTGTTGCCCGAGCCTTCTCCTGCTGCTGCTCTGCATTATCTGGCCCCAGAGTTCCTGTTTTTGAGGCCCTAAAGTCCCGGTCAGGGCCCGAGAGAGGACCCCCCCGGCCGGCCTCAGCCTTCAGGACAGACCGTGGCTTCGGCCTAGTCCTGGAAGTCGGCGGCCATCTTGGTGCTCCAAGTACCCCCACAACCTATTCTCTGCAGTTTAATCATCTATTGACTGCCTGTAGACACTATATCCTGCCTTACACCTGCAAATCTTACAGCTGCCATCTCAACACCCCCTGATTCTTAATGTAACCACCTCCAGACCGGCGTGCAGGGAAGCAGACATGTAAGAGGAGTCATTTGATCCCCGTCTCTTCAAGAGATGCTCCTACAAAGCTAACAGCTCCCTATTAATCGCAGGAGCGATATCATAACAAGACATCAGACCCTTCCTAACACTGCATGGGGAAGATTGGTTTCCAGAAGGCAATACACAGAGGTTTTATCCCACCGCCAACGTCGCAGACCCCTAATACCATGGAGCGCTTCTTATATAAACAGAGATCCCCGATCTCCAGTGAACAACCGAGATCCTCGGACACTGCTGACCCACATTCTCTGCCGGAAGGCATGACCCAAGATGATAATAGATCTCAATCCTCCCTACACTCTCTTCCATCCGATCACCCCGTGGATGTAGTGACAGTAGCTGTCCTAGACACAAAGTTGAACTCATTACTACACGAATTAACCCGCAGCATCGCTAAAGAAGTGAGCAAAATAGCACATGAGTTGCGGGGTGAAATCGACCAATTAGGTGAACGTACCAACACATTGGAGAACAAATTTGACGAACTGACCCAATATGTACATGTTCTCGAAGAGGACAACTCCAACCTGAAACATACAGTCTCCCTACTTCAACTCCAACAGGAAGACCTGGAAAACCGTGAAAGACGCCAGAATCTGAGGATTAGGGGAATCCCTGAGACGGTGAACGACAAGGAAATACGTCCCTACCTTTTAGGCCTATTCGTCACTTTAGCCCCACATATTCCGGACATAGACTGGCGTATGGACAGGGCGCATAGATCACTGGCCCCAAAACCTCCTCCTACTGCCAACCCCAGAGATATTATTGTCCGCTTCCACTTCTACGAGAGCAAAGAAGCCCTCACACTTGCAACGCGTAACAAGTCACGGATTGACTATAAACAACACAAAATCCAGATATTCAACGACCTGTCTCCAATCACTTTGGCCAAAAGACGCAGTTTCCGTCCTGTCACTACCCACCTACAAAACCATCAAGTTCCATACCGCTGGGGATTCCCCTTCCGTCTAACCGTTTCCAAAGATGGTGTTCAACATTCCTTGAGAGATCTTTACGAAAGTGAAGCCTTTATCCGCAACCTAGGTCTTCCCCCACTGCCTGAGGAAGATTCTATACCCCAAGCTCCAAACCCCAAACCACTTACCACACCAGCCAAAATTTGGACCCCAGTCCAACGAAGATCCCAGAAGAACTTCTCTACCCCACAACGAGCCAATCGTCACAGATATCCAACCTGATGTGACTTATTATTTTTTATTTTCTTTTTTCTCAATATTTTTGCCCTTTTTTCCATGGCCAGAAAATATCTACCATGGATATCCTAGTGACCTCACAGTGATCGGGTCACTTTGTTGAAAGGTCACACCTCTTATTGATGTCTCTGTTAGATGCCTTCTTGGGGGTTTTTTTTCCCCCTTTAACTTTTCTTTCTTTGCTTATATATACACCTCTATGTCATATACCAGCTTGTCTTAAGATTTATCTACATGTTCATAGTAACATGCCAAACACCTTTGCTCCTCCTGTCTGTTTGTTCTTTTTTGGTTTTACAAAAAACAGAGACGAGGATCTACCCACCTCCCCCACTCCTCTATTAAACCCTGCAGGCTAACATGCCCCCCCTCATGACCCAAGGCTTCTGCCTGGGCAGCCTGAAATTTTTTCTCAGGCTTTTCAAAAATTATTTTTTCTTTTTTCTTTTTTTTAAATTTTTCGTCTTCCTAGGCAATTTAGTTCCTAATTTTTTTGCCTCCTTTGGAGTTTTCATATGCAGGTCTTTTTTCTTTTTTTCTCCTTTTGACCTATATATGATTTTTCAATGTTGTACTTACATTATTATAACAATTGTAAGAAATGTTTGTTTTCAAATGTTCCTTTTTAAGGATGCTCAGATACATGCTCTCAGTCTTTATACTGCATTAGCACTTTTTTGTTTAGCCAAATATGGCCCTCAAAGTCTATTCTTGTAATGTTAAGGGATTAAATTCCATAGGCAAAAGGTGGCAGGCCTTAAAAGAATTTAAATCATCCAAAGCAGAGGTGATTATGGTTCAGGAAACCCATTTTAAGCCCAGTGGCTCCTTTAAGTTTGCTTCTAGACACTTTCCCATAGCATATACTGCCTCTGACTCCTCTGGAAAAGCGGGAGTGGCAATTCTTATTAAACGCACAAGCCCAATAAAAATACTTTCCTCCTACTTAAACCCTCATGGTAGGTTCATATTTTTGAAGTGTAGTCACTTATCTACCTCTTTTTCCTTGATTAACATTTATGCACCAAATGTAGGACAGATCAGTTTCCTTGAAAAAGTTTTTGAGAAACTACAACCCTTCTCCCAGCCTTTCATGATCATGGGAGGCGACTTCAATGTGTGCATGTCCCCGACCAGGGACAGGAAAACTCTATTCCAAACCACCTCACAATCTTCCTCTAAGAAACTATCAACATCCTTTCGCAAACTAGTTAGATCCCATAATCTATTTGATTCTTGGAGAATAAAACACCCGACCCAAAAACACTATACTTTTTATTCTCATCCCCACAAGTCTTATTCTAGACTAGATTACTTCCTTATTACAGGCCCCCTATTGCCCTTTGTAGTATCTTCTGAAATAAATCCTATTACCTGGTCGGATCATGCACCTATTGAACTCGATGTATTATTGGCGAAGTCTTTTACTAAAACCTGCCACTGGCGCCTCAATGAATCCCTGCTTAAAAATCCTTTATCTCAAACTCAATTACAGCAGAAGCTAACTGAGTTTTTCCAGCTTAATGATGGCTCTGTCCCGGAGATTTCCACCCTGTGGGAGGCCCATAAAGCCTTTTTTAGAGGTGAATGCATAGCTATAGGCTCACGCCTAAAGAAAGATTCTGTACAACTTAAAAAGGATCTTATTACCCAACTACAAACAGCGGAAAGAATTCTGCTGGCCTCCCCCACGGTGGAAAAATTGAGAAATATCATCTCAATCCGAGAGCGGATTAAGTCTTTTGATATGAATCAAATTTCCAAATCCATGTTATGGGCTAAGCAAAAATTTTATGACTATGCAAACAAACCACATAGGATGCTAGTGAACAAATTAAAACCTTGGCCCCTTCTATCTATACCCAACCACTTGATACAATCTGATGGCACCCCCACATACTGTCCGAAAACTATGTCAAAGGTCTTTGGTGATTTTTATAAGCGACTATATAACTGTTTAGGTCCTGATTCACACCCTCAATTCTCGCAATCAGAGTTTGATAAATTTATAAATTCCTTCCCACTACCAAAGATCTCTGCTGACCATCTATCTTCCCTTAACACTCCGATTACTGGAGAGGAAATAGGAGAGGTGATTAAAAATTTTCCAACCCACAAATCTCCGGGCCCTGACGGTCTCCCTTACATCTATTATAAAACCTTTACACATATTTTAACCCCCTATCTACAATCCCTATTCTCCTCCTTTTTTAAGGGATCCATACCGCATTCACAATTCTTACATGCCAATATAACGGTAATCCCTAAGCCAGGTAAGGACCCTGCACTACCCGACAATTACCACCCAATTGCTTTATTAAACTCAGACTACAAAATTTTCACCAAGATATTAGCCAATAGACTATCCCCACTATTAACGTTCCTGATCCACAGAGACCAAGTAGGATTTGTTCCCTCGAGACATGCTGGAGATAATACAAGAAGAACCATAGATCTGATAGACCTAATAACTAGAACTAAACGTCCCACCATAGTCTTGAGCTTAGATGCTCAAAAAGCTTTCGATCGATTAAGCTGGCCCTTCATGTTCGCAGTCTTAACCCGATTTGGATTCTCAGGTCCCTTTATACGAGCCCTACATACCCTATACTCCCTCCCTACGTCTCAAGTCCAGCTATCCTCCTATACCTCGCAACGATTTACTCTCAGTAATGGTACGAGACAAGGCTGCCCTTTGTCGCCCCTATTATTTATATTAAGCCTAGAACCTTTAGCAGCAGCTATCAGATCCCATCCTAATATCAGAGGAATCCCACTACGATATCAGGACTACAAACTCTCTCTTTTCGCAGACGACATTCTGCTAACCATCACACACCCCGAGATTTCATTACCCTTCTTACACGAAACCCTCTCCACATTTGGGTCCTCATCAGGATTTTGTATTAATCAGACCAAAACAGAAGCTCTCCCCATTAATATACCCTCAGATATACTCAGCTCCTTACAAAACAGATTTAAAAACAGATGGTGCCAGACTTCACTAAAATATTTAGGAATTCATCTTACTCCTTCATACCACTCTCTTTATCAAGCCAATTTCCCTCCTATGTTCGCAGAAATCGCTAAACTCCTACAACATTGGTCTTCCATCCCAATTTCCCTTCTTGGTAGGATTAACGTTCTTAAAATGTCGGTTTTGCCCAAATTATTGTATCTTTTTGAAACACTCCTGGTTCCAGTCCCTATGTCGCAGTTGAAAAATCTCCAGAGAAAGTGCCTTAACTTTGTTTGGAACAATGCATCCCATAGAATTGCTCAATCGGTAGTCCTTTCTCCTAGAGCTAGAGGAGGACTAGCCTCCCCCGATTTTATTAAATATTACTATGCCTCTCATTTTAGAGTATTGACAACATGGACCTCAAGGAAGGCTGCAAATAGATGGGCCGAAATTGAAATGGGGATTACTGCCCCTGTACATCCATGCTATCTATTATGGCCTTCCTCTCAGAATTTCATACCCCAACTACGGTCTCTGTGTCTCTCCCCGATGCTTTTTACGCTATCAATCTAGAAAAGGTGTAGAGACAAATTTCATCTCTCTTTACCTCTCCAGAATTTCCTTTTTAACCCAGAAATTCCGGACGGATTATCATACCTGCGAACAATTTCGTGGACACACGCGGGGATGTTTCAGCTGCGACATTTAGTTCACCCAGTAACACACAAACTTTTACCTTTCTCAGACCTTAAAGAAAAACACACCCTACCGAAATCTACAGAATACTTTTACCTACAAATTAAACATTTTTTCCAATCTTGCTTCCCCTCTTTATCCTTAGAAAATCCCACTGCTTTTGAATTATTATGTACAAATGGCCCATAAGAACCAAACCTAATCTCATCCATATATAAAATACTCCAGACAACACCCCTTTTAAATGCCTCCATACATAGATACATGACTAAATGGTCCAAAATGCTAAACAGATCAATTTCATTAATGGATTGGGGTAAAATCTGGGAGTCGGCTTTTAAAGTTTCCAGATGCGTGGCACAAAAGGAGACCGCTATTAAGATAATATTTCTTTGGTACAAAACTCCTGAGTTGCTACATGCCCAAAATGCGTCTCTTTCTGATTTGTGCTGGAGATGTGGACGGTCCGTAGGTACACACCTTCACATTTTCTGGGATTGTCATGTCTTAGGTACATATTGGATTGAGATACAAAATATATTGCAATCACTTTTCGCCACATCTATTCCATTAAAACCCATACATTTCCTGTTAGGTCTACCCTTCCCGGGTATCCCTAAATCACTACAGAGACTAGGGTCTTTTATACTTTTGGCAGCAAAAAGAATCATCCCTAGACTTTGGCTCTCTACCAACGCTCCCACCTTACACCACGTCCTTTCCATTGTTGCAGATATGCGTAAAATGGAACATTTAACAGCAAAAATTGAAGGTAAATTTCCCCAATTTGAAAAAATGTGGAAACCTTGGGATGACTCTAAATTTTGTTCTGTACCTTCCATTTCTGCTCCTTTTTGATTCCAAATTACATGTCCTCTTAAGCATCCTTGTGTTTTGAACATGTAACTGAGATAGCAACATAGATACTGTATGGAATTATTTCTTTCTTACTATATATGACCCAAATCGGGAAGAAGCTGACTTCTATCTATACAGATATCCTCACCATGCTTCTTTACAATGTTTGCACTACTTTTATTTTGATTGTTTCTATGAAAACTGTCATGACTTTTTGTTATGCTGATTTATATTTGTTGAAAAACTTATTGAAAATAAAAAATTATAAAAAAAAAACCAGGGGCCAATCCTGGGGCAGAACTGAGGGAACACCCTAGGATGACATCATCCACCACACCCCCTTTCCACTATGGCCACTATATAAAAGTCCACAGCTCCTCCATGCTCCTTGCATCATTCTGGAGACACAGGAAACTGCCAAACTTCATGACATCTATAAGGTATGATACACTCCTTTGATACTTGGGGTCTGCTGACTTTCAATACCATTTGCATTGATGGGATAACTTCCCCTCGTTGCAATACAAATGTTTACCACTCTTGATTCCAGGTTTGGCTTTTGACTGTTCAGCCTGTTCCTGGATATCTGCTGAACAATTTTGGAGCATGACACACTCTCCTGGTTTCATCTGTGGTACAGCCTTACCATAACTTCAGTGGCCAATGCCTGTCTTGATTTACTCCATAAACCTGCAGGTGATAGGTACATTTATCATCACATATTTGGACAACTTTATTGAACGTCCATTTCCTTCTGCATTAGTTTATGTCCTATATTATAATTCATTCACTATCGGTAAACTCCTCCCCCACTCCATTTTTCTATGTATTTAGATCCCTGTTGGTTTGTCCCCAACACTGCTCCGGCCCCCTTTTGGGAGGCATATTCAGATGCAGTATATATTAAAAATAATGCGGTGCTAACAAACCTAATCAATAAAAAACAGCAAATCTTCCATAATAAATACTAAATGTGAAAATCCAATCACCAAGCAGGTGATAACATAAAATCGAAGGCAAAAATGAAGTCTAAATGTGCAAATTAAGGCAAAGAAATCAACATAATGATAACTTCAAAGTGCAAACAATAAGATGAGTGATCAATAAAAGATCCACTAATAGATCGCAGTAAATATATAAATAATTCCAAACAGTGATAAGAAGCAATATCTAACAAAATAAATAAGTAAATATCTTCAAAACAGTTCATATGTGAAGAAAGTGCAAAGTGCAAAAAACAATTGATGTGCAAAAAAGCAATGAATGTCCACTTCATCCAATCCCCATCCACGATGCACCACCTGTTCCCTAGCCTCTCACCTCTAGCAGCAGCCCCTACAGGCCAAGTAGGACTCAGATCAACCAGAGACGATGAATTTCCACAAAACGATTGACCTTCCAATATTCAGTAGACACTGTCAATCTCCGGGCTCAGAAGTGAGAGCATATAGTGAAATAGAAGAAGGGTGGCTCCAATGTGTAGTAATTAAAATAATTTTATTGACATCCAGCACACGCACTTACTGTACATAATGGAAAAATTAAGAACAGCATTAAAATCAAGTACTTCCGGTCTCGGCCGAGACTGGAAGTGAAGACACCTGGGAGGAGCCAGGTGTCGTCACTTCCGGTCGCTAAATTTCACGTTTAGCATTTATTATGGAAGATTCACTGTTTTTTATTGATTAAGTTTGTTAGTGCCACATAATTTTCATTATATATATATTTTTTTTGCTGTGTGGGAACACTTTTATGTTGGCAGATTCTCCTTTTTACCTATAGTATTATTTATGTGGTTTTGCGCATTAGTTTACCCCTACCTTTTATATATTCAGATGCAGGGTTTTGATGTGGACATGGTTTAGTTCCATTCTGCTCTGGCTTCATGATGCTGTTCTGGTGTCTTTGTTTCCTTCCACTTGTTGAGCTATGACTTGTCCTAATTGATATATATAACACATTAGGTCAGTATGGATACTTACATCTACGCTCTCTTTTTCTTTGTCTTGGTTTTCCTGTATATAATCTTAAATATAACCAGTTTATAAATTATGTCTCATTATGAATTTTGAATTCTGTTTGTAATTATGTGTATATTGATATTGTAGATTGTATGTATACATCTGGAAATCTTCAGCTCAATTTCCCTGAAGAAGACTTCTGCCTCATTCGTTGAAACGCGTTGGATTTCCTCTGTCTTTCCCAAAGTTGATTTGGGCTTTTTCTAGCTGTTTGTCCTCTATGTGTTTTTTTCTTTTGATCATGTGTTCTTGTTTTATCAGCTGTCCAATATGTCATTTACTCTTTGTAATAAATTTGTAATTTTATAAATTCCTTACTTTCTGAGCATTCTTGGTCCATTAAAGTCCCATTTTTTGAGGAACCCTGTTTTTACATTTTGTATTAAGGATGTGGACCTGAACTATCTTTTTTCCAATTAGTTGGAAAGTGGGAAATCCCCATATATACAGTATCTTGTGGTCTCTGAGAATTTTGCTAATGGAAACAAATTGCTTATGTTTTTATGCCATGGCGACCAAGAGATCTGAAAAAATAGCAAGTTGATTATATGTCTCAGGGAAGGGACCTGCATTTATAGCTGCCAACATGATGCACTCTTTAGCATGGTAGAAATGCTCACATGCTAAGGCATTGCATGGTGCTGATGCAGTAATATGTTTTGGTTTGAATAGACTGTGAGCATGTTCAATTATGAATTCATGAGGAGACAGTGCTGGGACAAGGGTCTTAAATAATTGCTGCAGATATGGTATCAGTTCAGTTGCCTGTAATGGCTTAGGAACACCCCTAATTTTAATATTGTTTCTCCAGGAGCGGTCTTCCAAATCAGCTAATAGTTCATCTAAGCACAACTTTCCCATGTTTAGAACAGTGCCACAGCAAAATGACATTTCTAAAGGAAAAAATGTCATTTTTTTTTTCGTGACTGTAATGTATTGTCGGATCCCTGCAATATAGATACAAATACCACAAATACCAAAAAAAAATGGCATGGAATTCCCCCCAAAATCCATACCAGGCCATTCAGGTCTGGTATGGATATTAAGGGGAACCCTGCACCAAAATCTAAAAAAAAAATGAGGTGGGGGTCACTCAGGCCCCCAGGCACTATATACTCTGAACAGCTGTATATATACTATACGGCCTGCCCTATATACTTTGCAGAAACTTAGGCCTTAGGTGTTGGTGGTACCTTTACACTGTAAGCCCTCACAGTTACTCTTGTTGGGCGCAGGAACGGGCCCTGCTGTGAAATATTATATCAAGAATTGTAATTACATGCCATTGTTAAACAGGGGCAGAAAAAGTGAGTCTTTGGTTTTGGTGGTGCCAGAACCTTGTAACCCCTCACAGTTACTCTTGTTGGGCACAGGGACGGGCCCTGCTGTGAAATATTATTTTAAAAATTGTGATTACATGGCCCTGTTAAACAGGGGCAGAAAAACAGGCCTTTGGTTTTGGTTGCACCAGAACACTATAAGCCCTCACAGTTACTCTTGTTGGGCGCAGGAACGGGCCCTTCTGTGAAATATTATATCAAGAATTGTAATTACGTGCCCCTGTTAAACAGGGGCAGAAAAATTGAGCCTTGGGTGGTGGTATTGCAACAACACTGTAACCCCTCACAGATACTCTTGTTGGGTGCAGGAACGGGCCCTGCTGTGAACTATTAGACCAAAAACTGTAATTATATACCCCTGTTAAACAGGGGCAGAACAATTGGGCCTTGGGTGGTGGTGCCACAACACTGTAACCCCTCACAGATACTCTTGTTGGGCACAGGAATGGCCCCTGCTGTGATATATTAGATCAAAAAATGTAATTACATGCCCCTGTTAAACAGGGGCAGAAAAATTTGGCCTTAGGTGGTGGTGGTGGTGCCCTAAATCAAAAATATTGTTGGAAGCTAGCATTATCAAGATTGAGGAGGAATAGGATAGTCAGCATAGGCAGTCTTCATGGGATGCCACATTCATAGCAAATTCAATCAGTTACATCAGCATCAGGTGCTTGATAGCTGCTGTTCCAAGACTGATTCATTTTAAAGAATGTGAGCCGATCAACAGAGTCTATGGACAGGAGCACTCTTTGATCCATTACAAACCCTCTAGCAGCACTGAATGTGCATTCAGAAAGCACGCTGGATGCAGGACAGGCCAGTAGCTCAATTGCATATTGAGCAAGTGCTGGCCAGTGGTCCATCCTCAAGACCCAGTAACCCAGTAGATGCTCTGTTGGAAAGGACTCCAAGTCTGCTCTTGCCCCTAGATTCCTGCATCATATAATGCAGATGCTGGCAATGGTTGCTTGAACCATTCAGACCTTGGCACTGAGGACTGAAAATTGTTTAAAGGCATCGGTCAGATGGCCACCTTCTCCACCACCCTTCCTCTGACTGAACAAAGCCTCAGCAACATGTTTTCCAGCACCAGGAAATGGTAACCTCCCACCCAGGATCTGGAAATGCATTGCACAAATCTTTCTTCAAGGCCTACTGAAGATATTTCATCCTCTGCTCCCTCTGCAAAGGCAGGATGAGTTCCGCTACCCTTGTAACGTGGATCAAGAAGGGTTGCCAGCCAGTAATGATACCTCTCCTTGATACCACAAATCCTTTCACAGGTCCTTTCACAGGCTTTGCAGGATCGGGGAGGCCATGCAGCATAAGTTTGCAGAGGCATTGGATTCTGAGTCCTCTGGGTCACTAAGGATAACATGATCCGTAACTACATCCTCCCAGCCACATACATTTCCTTGGGTTTCTGGGTACTGAAAACCATCCCTTGAAGACTGCTGCTGAGTGTTATCCTCTACATTCATGCTGACACAATCCTCCACCTTCTCTTCTTCCTCCTGTGTGTTTGGTGGGCCTGCAGGAATGCTATCTGAATAAAGGGGGCTTTGAGAGGAAAGGAAGTCCTCCTTTTCCTCCCGGTGTTCTGCCTCAAGTGCCCTGTACATGATTCCACAAAGCATGTGCTCCAGCAGGAAAACTAGAGGGACAGCATGCATTGTTGCTGCTCACCATCCTTGTGGCCTCCTCCTTGTGGCTGTTAGCAACATCATGCTTTTCTACTTCTTTCATCAACATCCAATCATGTGCTGCTATATGTGTATATTCTTTATTATGCCTATACTATGTGTACATCTTTTATACATGTATGTAATGAATCTTTTTATTGTATATGAAATCAATACTCCTTTATTGTGTGTAATATTTTTTACAATTAATAAACATTTCATAATACAATCTACAGATGTTTTTTTTTTACCTCCACTACCCAAGTGCTTCAGTTAAAGCCCCAACCTCCTATTCATTTGTACCGATAAACTGGTATGGAGGCACATTGTGCCTCATTTAAAGTCCCAAACCCCCTCATATATTGCTAAAATCAATTGGTGGTGTACTGCTAGCAGATTGGCTGCAAATACTTGAGACACCTATTGCTATATCTTCATTTCTCTCAGTACAGGTTTTTGAGAAGACTGGAGGTATAGTGGGATTGGAGATCCCAGATGAGGAGCAAGGAGAAATCCACCTTTTTCTTTGATGTGGGTCTTTCAAGTGCTGTTGCCAATGGACTGCATGGCAGGTCATCATATGTCTGGTCAAGCATGTGGTGCCCAAGTGGCTGCTGTTCTGGCCATGCTTGATCCACTTCAGACAGGTTGCAAACAGCAATGATGCGTTCTGCTGCACATGTGTCAAAAAAGGCCCACACCAAGGAACTTTTAAAAGTCAGTGGGAAGTTACTAGCACCCTGCACCTGTGGAGCTCTGCGGTGTGATGCAGTAGGGTGGCTTCCCTCAAGCTGCCCCCTAGAGAACATCCTGCCTTGTTGGATTTGTGCCTCCTCCTCCTCCTCTCTTCTCTCAGGCACCCAATTACAGTCAGTGACCTCATCATCCCCTCCCTCCTCGTCACTGGAGCAAACTTGGCAGTATGCTGCAGCTGGAGGAACATGACTGCCAGTTTCTTGTCCTTCTGTGGCACTCCCTCTCTCTAGGCTCACATTACTCCCTTCCTCAACCTGGGAACCAAAATCGGAGCCTTCAAATTGCAGCAGCAAGTCCAGAAGCATGTACCCAACACATAATAAAATTATATAATTCTGGGGACTCGTCCATGCATGATGGTAGGGCTACGGAAGGAGTGACTGTAGACAAGGAGCTGGTGGAATAGGCCACTTTGGCAGCTGTGTTGGAAGGCAAACTCTGAGCCTGGGTGACAGAGGATCGAGAGGATGAGGACGGCTATGTGATCCACTTCACCAACTCTTCTGCATGTTCTGGCTCAATAACATGGCCAGCAGCAGAAAAAAGGACAAGCGCACCCCACGGCCACTTGCAGAGGATGCACCATGTCCATGACCACCACTCTTGACTGTAGACACAGAGGCTGCTTGCCCTCTTTTAGTCGCCTGTGAGTGTCTGCCTCTCCTTGGTGGCCTTACGGACATGATGTATTTTTTGTTTTTCAACACCACACTACACTGTATTAGATACTGTGTACAACGCCTGAAATGTATTATAAACTGTACACACTGTATTAGATACTGTGTACACTGCCTGCACTGTATTAGAAACTGTACATTGGCTGTACCGTATTGTATATTGTGTACACCACCAGAAGTGTAGTAGAAACTGTACACACTGTATTAGATACTGTGTACACCACCAAAACTGTATTAGAAACTATACTACGGCTGCACTGTATTGTGTACTGTGTACACCACCAGAAGTGTAGTATAAACTGTACACATTGTATTAGATACTGTGTACACTGCCTGAATTGTATTAGAAACTGGGGCAGCTATTGGCTACTGGCTATCAACTTCCTTATTTTAGCCCGGTCATACGTCATCACATACAAATCCGTCAGACTTTGGTGTGATCGTGTGTAGGCAAGTCCGTTCATTCGAAAGTCCATCGGAAGTCTGTCAAAAGTCTGTTGAAAGTCCGTCGGAAAGGCTGTCGGACCTTTGTTGCCGAAAAGTCCGCCCGTGTGTACAGGGCATGAGGTTATGAGTGAAAAATGATAAAAAATAAAAAAAATTGCAAAAATGGTGTTTTCACGTAAGATCAAAAGCAGAGAGCAGGGCCTGGCAGCGAAGAGGTTAAAGGGCTTTTCACTCATATGTTCACTGTTAAAGGGTTTAGGTATTCCTAGTTTAACTCTGCTTATGTATCACTCTGGCATAAATGGAACTGTGCATTCACACATCTCTGTGGCCATAGGTGTAGCTCAGTAAAAGTGGTCTATCGGGAAATGTCATGGTAATCAGGCTTTACTCACAGGAGTGGGTACAATGCCAGTTAGCTGCAAGCAATGAGGTCCTGTCTCTCTCCCTCTTTGTGCCTATTATTCAATATTCTTTCCCAATTATCCTGCATGAGATTCCTCATACGACTAGAAAAAGAGATTCAAACAAGAGACATGCCAGCATGGTGGTTTTGCTAAAGCGTTTTAAGACTCTGTGTAGCAGAGAATTAGCCTAATGCATGGCTTCTGGAGGAGAAATCATAGATATACAAGCTATGTATTGTAGAAAGACCATCATTTTAGATTGCCGACATTATAAGCTTAATGCACGATTCAGGACACATATTTGACTAAGAATAGAGCATTATAATGCAAAATAACTTCATTTTTGGAATATCTAATAGAATGGCTCAGTGGGGTTCTAGGGATAGTGACATTTATTTAACAAAAAACAAAAAAAAAGCATATTTGTCAGCTGGAGGAACAAGGCTATCCAACTCCATTTTTGTAAAATAATCTAATTTTGATTTATGTCTTTAATATTTCGAACTGGAAATGTAACACGACAGCAGTTCTTTTATACTGACTAAGAGCGGAAAGTATAGAAGCCATTTTTTATGTTTAGTATTTGCTTTTTATAATGTTATTTATCAACATTATTGGAAATTAAACACAGAGGCTTTCACAAATAACAATGCCTTACATTTGACTTGGTCTAAACTGACAGTAATTTGAATAATTCATGAAAGCCGTATGGTTTTCTTAAACTTAATTAGATGAATGAGCAATCTGACTTTGTTAATCTACGCACATGAAAAAGCAGCATCTGATTGCAGATTCTGCTTGACTGTGTCATATTAGATAATGCTACCTTAAATCTTATATTTAAAATTTGATTTTTTCATTGATACCTTGCCATACAATAGTCATGTCTCTCCTTATCAATATCTGAGTATGATTCCAGTATAGTAAGATTACAGACAGCAGGATCAACCTACAAACACTTTATCTGCTCACCATGATTCAGGAAATAATACAATGGGGCAAAATGGATGTTTGAGCAGAAGCAACAACAAACAGCAAGTTGAATGTATCTGTGCATAATTAAACGTCTAAAGCAGAACTCCATTGTATGCTCATTATGATTATACAAAAGTGTTTCCATCTAACTAGGAATGTGGGATAGTTGATGTTAAAGGCACCACATTCTTTAATAAATGAGCGTAGAAATTTAGCATTGTTAATTGGACTGTAGCTTTGGACTTATGCATCCATAACAATTATTTTTGTAAAAGTTCATTAGAGCCATTATACATATTAAAGTTTAAAAGTCATCACTTACTGTAAACACGGAGTCCCGCTTGATCAAATACTTGGGTCAGCCATAACTTTCTGACAGGTTAATTGAGTAACACTGATTATCTCATTACAATGGCATCTGAAAGTTGGTGGAGTATATTAGGCAGCAGGTAAACATGTTGTCCTGAAGCTTATGTGATAAAAGCAGATACAATGGAAACCTCAGTCTGTTGTGTATGGGGCTGCATAGCTGCAGACCAGTCAAGGTGCCCATGCTGACCCTTGTCCACAAACCAAAGTGCCTACAATGGGCACGTGAGCATCAGACCTGGACCACAGAGCGATGTAAAAAAGGTTGCCTGGATTTATGAATCATATTTTATTTTACATCATGTGGATGGCTGGGTACATGTGCATTTACCATGGGAAGAGAGGGCACCAAGATTCAGTATGGGAAGAAGGCCAGCTGGCGAAGGCAGTGTGATGCTTTGGGCAATGTTTTTTCTGGGAAACCATTGGTCCTGCCATTCATGTGGATGTTTGTTTGATGTTGACCAAGTAGGCTCCTTCATGGAAATGGTATTCCCTGATGGCAGTGGCCTCCTTCAGCAGGATATGCACACTGCACAAATGGTTCAGGAATGGTTTGAGGGATACAACACGCATTCAAGGAGTTGATTTGGCCTCCAAATTCTCCAGATTTCAATGCACTTAAACCGGAGTTCCAGTCATAATTTTTTTTTTACATTATTCCGCTGCATTAAATCTAAATAACAACCTGTGGATTTTTTTTTAAATTTTACTCACCTTTTCTTGTCTGTTGCTAGGGGGTCCCTTGTAATCTGCCTCTTCCTCTCCAAGGCGCCTGATGTCAGGAGTCACTGGGCAGCGCCAAGGGCATGTTATCGCGTTACGTTGTCATAATAATGGGACAGGACCTTCCTCGGTCGCCGCCCATTGTTATGACAGTGTTACAAACAAGCGGCGCTACGACCGCTGCTAAATCGCGCATTCGCGAGATCGAGAGGTGCATGCTGGTTACACAGCATGCACCTCTCCATGCACATTCCAGGAAGCAATCGCAATTGTGCTTCATATGCCCACATCAAAGCTGGAAACGGTCGAATAAGGAGGATAAAAATTTTACAGTAAGGAATGTATTTATTACAATACATAATCTAGATTCATTGTATACTTTTATTTAAATTATGTTAACCACTTCAATACAGGGCACTTATACACCTTCCTGCCCTGACCAATTTTCAGCTTTCAGCGCTGTCGCAGTTTGAATGACAATTGCGCGGCGATCCATCACTCTACCCAAACTAAATTTTTATCATTTTGTTCCCACAAATAGAGCTTTCTTTTGGTGGTATTTGATCACTTCTGCGGTTTTTATCTTTTGCTAAACAAATAAAAAAAGACCGAAAATTTTGAAAAAAATAAAAGTTTTGCTTTTGTTTCTGTTATAAAATTTTGTAAATAAGTAAGTTTTCTTTTTCACTGATGGGCACTGATAAGGTGGCACTGACAGGCACTGATAAGGCGGCACCGATGAGGTGGCACCAATGAGCAGGCACTGACGATGGGCACTGATATGCGGCACTGATGGGCACTGATAGGCGGCACTGATGGGTGGCACTGATATGCAGCACTGATGGGCATTGATAGGTGGCACTGATGGGCACTGGGTGGCACTGATGGGCACTGAAAGGCTGCAAAGATGGGTTCTTATGGGAGGCACTGATAGGTGCCACTGATGGGCACTGATAGGCACTGATAGGCAGCACTGCTGGGCACTGATGGGCACTGATAGACGGCACTGCTGTGCACTGATGGGTATTGATACGTGGCACTGATGGGCACTGATACATGGCACTGATAGGCATCCCTGGTTGCACTGGCAGTGGTAGGCATTGGAGTGGGCACTGATTGGCAGCTGCCTGCAAATCCCCCAGGGAAATACTAATTTGTGCCCAGGCAGCTGCCAATCAATGCCCAGGCAGCTGTCAATCAGTGCCCACTCACAATGCCTACCACTGCCAGTGCCACCAGGGATGCCTATCAGTGCCTCATATCAGTGCCACATATCAATGCTCATCAGTGCCCAGCAGTGCCGCCTATCAGTGCCCATCAGTGCCCAGCAGTGCCCCCTATCAGTGCCACCCATATGAACCCTGAAGGGCCTGGTATGGAATTTGGGGGGACCCCCACGCAAGGCTCGTCCCTACAGAAGAGACATATTATGTCTCTTCTGCATTAAAATTACTTACTTGCCTGACCACACTGTACACTGAGCTGAGGTGAAAATAGCTCCACTTTACGAACAGGATCCAGACTGGGTACACACCTACCTTCTCCATCTTTTTTCTATCACCCCATTCTCTCTCTTTGTACATATTTTTCCTCAGTCTTTTTTACTGTTTATACTTAAAATTTATTATTTATTTGAGGTAATGAAGACAATAAGCATCTTGCCCTAGTATTTAAAGTGGTGATAACACAACTGCAACTGGACAACTGCTTTATAAATTGCCAAGAAAATCTGTCAATGGTGTACTAGTCTGTATTTGGTCTTAGCTGCTGTATCAAGGAAACCACCACCTTTTGTCTTAATGAAGCTTTATTATTGATCTTTGACCTTATTTTTTTAAAAAAGAAGGAGAATGCACAGCGCTCAGTCTTGGACACTGGCTTTAGATTAGTTTACTGCATTTGTCCAAGGCTTCTTGAAAATGCAGGATCAGGAATAATATATAAAGAGAGTCACCTGGCAACCAAACATTGTATATATGTCATTGTGTACACTGTTAAACTCATCTGGCCCTTTCTTATGTTATAACAGCTGTTAATGTGGATGAGATATTAAGCCCCTTTGCAAGCAGGAGTGATGACAGAAATTATTACCTCAGTTATGTCAAGTGTAAATATTGTAGGACCATATTGTACACCATGGAATAAAATACAATATTACCATGAATTAAAATAGAAGCCTGCCTGAATCAAATTGTTAAGGTTCAATGTAAGGCTGGCCATTAACAATTTTGAATAATTGGAAAATTGGATAATTTCTGCTGAATCAGAATGATACAAATCAGAATGATAATCAGAACAATGATAAAATTGAATGGGCCAGGTGGAAATATATATTGACCAAACAATGACTGCATCCTATTAAACAAAGTTTCTATTTGGCAGCGTCACTGAATACAACAGCTGGCAGTGGAAATTCCTCCTTTCATGCTGTTCCGGCCACTGTATATATATGTCATTACTTTAAAGATGGATATCTCGGTAACGGCAGCAGCTGCTGCCACAACCGAGGTATCCATCTTTAGGGCCGGCGGTTCTGTACACGATAATGGTGGTCTCTGCGGTGGGTTCACCGCAAGCTCACCGTTATCGGTGGTGGGAGAGGTGCCACCCCCCTCCCGCCACTCTCCCGCGCCCCCCGCCGCTTACCGGAGCCGTCGGTGGCGGCGGAGGTGATCGGGTCCTTTCCCTTCCTCAGTATGGAGACGAGTGAGGCTAAGATGGTGCCCACCTGTCTCCATACCATAGGACGGCAGGAGCGACGTCATTACGTCAGCTCCGCCCACTTCTCTTAAAGGCACATTTTTTTGTGTCATTTTTTTAAACGACTTTTTTTTTGCATTAAAGTCTAAATATGAGATCTGAGGACTTTTTGACCCCAGATCTCATATTTAAGAGGACCTGTCATGCTTTTTTCTATTACAAGGGATGTTTACATTCCTTGTAATAGGAATAAAAGTGATCCAATTTTTTTTTTAAACAGTAAAAAAATAAGTAAAATAAAGTAAAATAAATAATAATAAAAAAAAATTTTAAAGTGCCCTGTCCCGACGAGCTCGCGTGCAGAAGCGAACGCATACGTGAGTAGCGCCCGCATATGAAAACGGTGGTCAAACCACACATGTGAGGTGTTGCCTTGACCGGTAGAGCAAGAGCAATAATTCTAGCCCTAGACCTCCTCTGTTACGCAAAACATGCAACCTGTAGAATTTTTTAAATGTCGCCTATGGAGATTTTTAAGGGTAAAAGTTTGACGCCATTCCACGAGCAGGTGCAATTTTGAAGAGTGACATGTTGGGTATCAATTTACTTGGTGTAACATTATATTTCACAATATAAAAAAAAATTGGGCTAACTTTACTGTTGTCTTATTTTTTTATTCAAAAAATGAATTTTTTCCAAAAAAAGTGCGCTTATAAGACCGCTGCGCA
The DNA here is from genome assembly GCF_042186555.1 of Aquarana catesbeiana. NCBI lineage: Eukaryota > Metazoa > Chordata > Amphibia > Anura > Ranidae > Aquarana > Aquarana catesbeiana. Next base: position 179,375,508 of record NC_133324.1, on the reverse strand, counting down.
AATACGGTGCAAAAAAAAGTATTGCAATGACTGCCATTTTATTCTCTAGGGTGTTAGAAAAAAAACAATATATAATATTTGGGGGTTCTAAGTAATTTTCTAGCAAAAAAAACTGTTTTAAACATGTAAACACCTAAAATCCAAAACGAGGCTGGTCCTTAAGTGGTTAATGCGGATGGGAGAATCGGTTGATTTTCTCTTGTTCATCCCACAAGCTGAATGAGAGAAATTTGAGTCATGTATGGCTAGCTTAACATGCAATATCAAATATTTTAAAGATCCCAAATTCTTTTGGTCTGATACTTTTATGCCGTAAATCAAAATGCTGTCAGGTTGTCACTTGCCCTTTTTTATTTTCTTTTATTTAGAGCTCTCTCTGTTGGCCAGGTTTGGTTACAATTTTAAATTTGATTTATCTGTAGCTAGTAGGTACTATGTAAGGTCAATCTTGTTTAGGATTGACCTGCAATCTGCAGTACTGTAATAAAATAAGACCAGAGGCAGAGAAGCAATGATCTCTTTAAATTTTTAAGTCTATCTTTGCAAAGCATATGATCTGGTCCATGTTATATATAGTTTAAAAATACTTAACTGGGGATTCCTTCCAAGTGTTGTTCTGAAGATTATTATTATTATAAATTATTTTGTTGGCATTTTTCTAAATGAGACCAACTATGAGTTTCTAAATTAATGAAGAGGTAAATGACCTTGTACAATCATCCTTTAAAAGAATTAGGGGGTGAATTACTAGGAAGAAGGCACTGCACCAGTTCATACATTAATTGGTGTGCTGGAAAAGTCATTAATTAAATGTGCGAACTGGCGCACATTGAAGCGCAAATAGCGATAATAGATACACGCATATGTAAACTGCAACTGTTGCTAGGGTAACTTCGGTTTTCTCATTGATAATAGCTCACGACCAATACAATTGGTTAATTTCATCTCATTGGATGTGTCTTGTTAGGCAATTAGTAGGTGTTCTCAGTTAAATAACCCTTTTCATGCTAATCTCATTCCTATCACTTCTAATATATCTTTGAAATAAGTTTTTTCTTTTTTTACCCAAATCTTTCAATACATTACAAAGAACAGAGATAAGTTTCTAAACCCAATAAATTAATATTTTCAGATCTTGATCTTTAAAGGTGACCATACACTGCAATCAGTTAGATTTTAAATAAATTAGATTTTGTGCAAGAGCCTGTTTGCTTTCCTATAATTTGAATTAATTGTTCAAGGGCGTCTTCCTATTACCTATTTTGTAAATATCGAATTGTACAGAGATTACCCAATCAAATTGCATAGTGCATGACCATCTTAAGTTTCAAATTTGGAATGTAGATGTGCCATAACTAGGGATGAGCCAAACACCCCCGGTTCGGTTCGCATCCAGAACATGCGAACAGGCAAAAAATTTGTGCGAACACCGTTAAAGTCTATGGAACACAGACATGCATAATCAAAAGTGCTCATTTTAAAGGCTTATATGCAAGTTATTGTCATAAAAAGTGTTTGGGGACCTGGGTCCTGCCCCAGGGGACATGTATCAATGCAAAAAGAAGTTTTAAAAGCGGAGGTTTTTTTCGGGAGCAGTGATTTTAATAATGCCTAAAGTGAAACAATAAAAGTGTAATATTCCTTTAAATTTTGTACCTGGGGGGTGTCTATAGTATGCCTGTAAAGGGGCGCATATTTACTATGTTTAGAACATGTCTGACAGCAAAATGACATTTCTAAAGGAAAAAAAGTAATGTAAAACTACTCTCGCTAGCGCCGGCAATAATGAATTGTCAGTCCGGCAATACACATAAAAGTTCATTGATAAAAACGACATGGAATTTCCCAACAGGGGAACCCCGAAACAAAATTGAAAAAAAAAATGCGTGGTGGTCCTCCTAAACTTTGGGGTTTATTTACTAAAGGCAAATCCACTTTGCACTACAAGTGCACTTGGAAGTGCAGTTGCTGCAGATCCGAGGGGGACATGCAATGAAAATTAAAAAACAGCATCTTTGCTTCTACATAATAGGATGATAAAATCACCAGTGCTTCCCTTCAGATTTACAGCGAGTACACTTGTATTGCAGAGTGGATTTGCCTTGAATAAACCCTAAAATACCTAATAATTTGGGGTGTACACAACAAAGTGCTAGAGTGCATTTGCCTAATGGGAACTTTAGTTAGATTGACCTGTGTGACCCCAAGGAAAGACATTGTTAGGGTTTTACCCTCACTTCCTGTGTATTTTCAGAAAAGAGACACAAAGCCCAACCTAACAAAGACAAGCAGGGGTTCTAACACTCACTTGGTTTCCCTCAAATGGATTGTCTTGAACTAGATTTTAGCTCAGTGCTCTAAATCAGTGGTTCTCAACCCTGTCCTCAAGTTCCCCAACAGGCCATGTTTGCAGGTTTTCCTTCATCATGCACAGGTGCTTTAAATCACAGTCAATGGCTTGGAATTTTGGACTGATATTTTAGCTAAGATTAAATTCCCAAAACATGTCCTGTCGGGGGTACTTGAGGGCTGAGGCTGAGAACCACTGCGCTAAAATGGAAAACTGAATGATTACCTCTCTGTAATTTTCCTTTCCTGGTGCCTATCCATGGCAGAATACGCACAATCCATGCATATGCTACCAAGAAGGCACCAGGAAAGTAGCTTTTAGACAAATTACACCTTTCTTTGTTTTGCCATGCCAATCAGCCTAGTTAAGCTGCAGGGGTTGTAAAATGCATTACTTGGATTGAGCATGCATCTGCAAAACAAATTATTAACAAAACACATGAAAAATAAAAAAAAAGCAAAAATTTTATTGGTCAATAAAACAGGACTTGTAAAAGAGCAAGGTAAGCAAAAAACACATGTATGTTAATTTGAGACACTAACAGAATATGGTTTGGAGGTCTAACCATTTTGCAGAGGAAATTAACAGGAGTTAATGCGCCCATAAACGGAGTCTCTTAAGGATTTAAACATTTAATAGTCACAACAGCTTGAGGAAGATTTTACAAAATAATGCAGCACAGACAATCAAATCAAAGTGAAACTAATGACCTACAAACAACACAGATTGACAATATCAAAAATATTTCAGTAAAAAATATCCCCCGCCCCTAAAAAAGTAAATCATTAAAAAAATACTTGCTCTAAAACACATCTGTTTTCCAAAGACATAACAAACAAAATACAAAGAAAAAATACATGTGTTACAAACTCTATAAAAACACCCAAATGTACTCTCTTGACACACACACACGCACACACCTCTTTTCAGGGCATATATCAATGTCACCAATTTGGACACCCCCAAAAACGAAACAAGGTGAAGTGCCTTTAAAAATTCAAAATTGCTTTAAAAGCTAGTAACTTGGAGGGGGGGCTTACTAGGTCTGTAAAGTGGTGCATCTGTAGCATGTATCCAAAATGCTGCTTCAAAGATGTACGGCTTTAGAGAAAACTTACAAATCTACAATGCAGCTGCAAGATTTGAACCCAAAACAAAAAATAGCCTGCCCCCAATACATACAAGGCCATTTGGGTCTGTTAAGGGTTAAAATGCAAACCTCCATGTGAAAAATGCCCCTCCCACACACTAACAAACCACACACTAACAAACCCCCAAGCCAAACACACAGCAAGTCAGCCCATGAAAAGGGGGGTTGATGGTTGGGGGCAGGAGGGGCTTGGGCACCCCAAAAGTCAACCACCTTGTTCCCGTATTCAGGGGGACAAGGGCCTCTTCCACACAACCCTAGGCTGGGGTTGTGGGGGGCTGCAGACAGGGTGCTTTACGGAATGTGGAAAACCCCTTTAAACTAGTGGGTACAAGGTGCTTTGTGGTTGGTATTGGGCTGAGTCCAAAATGCCCCAAAGGCAGCAAGCTTTGTTGAGTGCATGTGGCCTTGTATGGTTCAGGAGGGAGTTGGGTGATCACTCTTCTCGCCCCTTTTCTAGCTGGCCCTGTTCTATGCTCTGAAAAAGGATGTGGTTTGGATTGGTGAAGGCAGCTCACAGCCTTTTGTGCGGAGTGTGGAGTTCCCCTTTAAAAGCAAAAGCTAGCCCAAGGAAATCATTTACATTAGAGGGGGAAGGTTAAATGCCCTTTTAGGAGGAGCTAGAGGAGCGAGAGTCTATTTACATAATTTGGCAAGTTTAGAGGTGCGCCCGTTCAACCCATGCAATTACATGTACGTTGCTTAACATTTGCTACAATTTTGGCCGTGCAGTGAACAAACACATGTGAATGAGAGCAACAGCCACTTGCGCATGCGCACTGCTTACATTCATCTCACAAAGTTCTAAACATACTTGCAGGCACAGCAGACTTTCTCTGAAAAAGTTACTTTCTCATTCTATTTTGGGCATATTTTTTACTTAGGCAGTTGTTACTAAACTTTCTCACATCAACCCATAATATTGGCACCTCCATCTTCTGTCAATATTGATTTGGAGATGCCGTGCGCCATGTCCATAGTAGCGCAGAGATTGCATTTTCCCATGCACCGAGATTGCTATAGTAAATGGGGGATTCGTGCTCTGTTACCGGCGCACCATTTCGTAAATATGGAAATGTGGGTTGTGCCTCGCCGTGCGCCTCTACTGATGGCACACGGCTTTCGTAAATCACCCCCCAGTGTGTCACTAATTTATCATTATTCTTTATACTACAGATAGGAAGACATTTGCACTGTCTAGTCTTAGCCTCTGCCTATTTTTATCTTTGTTGATAAATATGGATGTGTAAATCTGCCCAAGTTTTTTTCCCCAAAACCTTTTCTCAGTTCACAGTTTGCACTTTTTTTGATGAACCCCTTTGACGTCTATAGGAGGTGCATCTTATTATTAAATTCTGGCTATTTTCAGGGCTACTATGCAAGGTATTGTCAAACAGCTTGGAGATCTGAGCCTTGCCATGGGTGACATGTACCATTGACAAAATGATACTGCGCAGACTGATACAAAAGGCCCACACATACTATACTAAAACATTTAAAATTTACTGACAAAACAGACAAATGCCAGTAAAAGCAAAGCAGTGCCGTATTGCAAAAAATGGGATGGTCAGGAAGTGGGTAAATCCTTTCGGTCCTTAAGTGGTTAATAAAGTGCAATATTATAATAAAAGTGTCCAGTGCCTCAAATAAATACAATTAAAATGACCAGTGTTTCAAATCCATAAAGACTCCAGTGTGCTAAATTAACAAAATATCAAGTCACCTGTGCTCCAAAATTGCATAATCCACTGCACACAACTCCTCCTGTGGCAAGTCAGTTTAAATATCAAAAATCTAATCTACAGCTGCTGTCAATCTTGTAACTATGTGCTTCAAAACACTCTCCTTGTGTTTTGCTAGTGCTTATCTTCAAACGTGATGTCCATAGCCCATATTAGTGAAAGACCTCCACATACACGAGAACCCTCCAAATATTTCAACCCCTTGTTATTAATGTGGGTCCTTATATTTATCCACAATGCATCTCAAACCTCATAAGCCACAGGGAAAGACAAGAGGGGCACCAGAGTATAAAATGTTTTTAAAAATAGCAAAAACCAATAGAATCACACTCATATGTTCCCAGCCCTCACGCTTAATTCTGTGCTGCAGCCAGTTTCATCAGCAGCATACTCAGTGTGAACTTAGCTCCTATGTGGCATGAAGTCAGTGTTTGTAGCTCTGCCTTCTATTAAACATTTCCTGTATCTTTTTAAGATGCAGCTAGGGATGAGCCGAACATCCCTGGGTTTGGATTGCAGCAGAACATGCGAACAGGCAAAAAATTTGTTTGAATACGTGAACACTGTTAAAGTTTATGGGACACGAACATGAAAAATCAAAAGTGCTAATTTTAAAGGCTTATATGCAAGTTATTGCCATAAAAAGTGTTTGGGCCCCAGGGGACATGTATCAATGCAAAAAAAAGTTATAAAAACAATCATTTTTTGGGGAGCAGTGATTTTAATAATGCTTAAAGTGAAACAAAAAAATTAAATATTCCTTTAAATATCATGCCTGGGGGGTGTCCTTAGTATGCTTGTAAAGTAGCGCATTTTACCAGTGTCTAGAACAATACCACAGCAAAATAACATTTCTAAAGGAAAAAATGTAATTTAAAACTACTCGCGGCTGTAATGTATTGCCGGATCCCGGAAATATACAGTCAGGTCTATAAATATTGGGACATCGACACAATTCTAATCTTTTTGGCTCTATACACCACCACAATGGATTTGAAATGAAACGAACAAGATGTGCTTTAACTGCAGACTTTCAGCTTTAATTGGAGGGTATTTACATCCAAATCAGGTGAACGGTGTAGGAATTACAACAGTTTGTATATGTGCCTCCCACTTTTTAAGGGACCAAAAGTAATGGAACAATTGTCTGCTCAGCTGTTCCATGGCCAGGTGTGTGTTATTCCCTCATCCCATTTACAAGGAGCAGATAAAAGGTCCAGAGTTCATTTCAAGTGTGCTATTTGCATTTGGAATCTGTTGCTGTCAACTCTCAATATGAGATCGAAAAACAACTGTGGTGGATGACTGAAGAATTCTTTCCCTGGTGAAGAAAACACCCTTCACTACAGTTGGCCAGATCAAGAACACTCTCCAGGAGGTAGCTGTATGTGTGTCAAAGTCAACAATCAAGAGAAGACTTCACTAGAGTGAATACAGAGGGTTCACCACAAGATGTAAACCATTGGTGAGCCTCAAAAACAGGAAGGCCAGATTAGAGTTTGCCAAACAACATCTAAAAAAGCCTTCACAGTTCTGGAACAACATCCTATGGACAGATGAGACCAAGATCAATTTGTACCAGAGTGCTGGGAAGAGAAGAGTATGGAGAAGGAAAGGAACTGCTCATGATCCAAAGCATACCACCTCATCAGTGAAGCATGGTGGTGGTAGTGTCATGGTGTGGGCATGTATGGCTGCCAATGGATCTGGTTCTCTTGTATTTATTGATGATGTGACTGCTGACAAAAGCAGCAGGATGAATTCTGAAGTGTTTTGTGCAACATTATCTGCTCATATTCAATAAAATGCTTCAGAACTCATTGGACGGCGCTTCACAGTGCAGATGGACAATGCCCCAAAGCATACTGTGAAAGCAACCAAAGAGTTGACCTGACCTGAATCCGATTGAGCATGCATTTCACTTGCTGAAGACAAAACTGAAGGGAAAATGCCCCACGAACAAGCAGGAACTGAAGACAGTTGCAGTAGAGGCCTGGCAGAGCATCCCAAGGCATGAAACCCAGCGTCTGGTGATGTCTATGCGTTACAGACTTCAGGCTGTAATTGATTGCAAAGGATTTGCAACCAAGTATTAAAAAGTGCAAGTTTGATGGATGATTGTTAATCTGTCCCATTACTTTTGGTCCCTTAAAAACTGGGAGGCACATATACAAACTGTTGTAATTCCCACACCGTTCACCTGATTTGGATGTAAATACCCTCAAATTAAAGCTGAAAGTCTGCAGTTAAAGAACATCTTGTTCGTTTCATTTCAAATCCATTGTGGTGGTGTATAGAGCTGAAAAGATTAGAATTGTGTCAATGTTCCAATATTTATGGACCTGACTGTATATTTACAATAGCCACAGGAGCCACACATATATGTACGTCTGTACTTGCAGTGATACACACCCAAGTCACCTTTGAACTCACTTTTCACTAATCTGGAGGAGATAGATGTGTTTCTCCTAAAAGTGAAAAGGGGTACCTCTGAAATCAGGTATCCCAAAAATGGGTCCATGGTTAAAACATGCCAAAATCTGGAAAAAAAATTCCTGATTTCGACATGCTGGTTACAATATTTTGTAATGATTCTCAAGGGATTATTCTGATCTGGGGGTTTGTGAGAATACAAAAGATCCTGCCTAGTACACAAAGTGGCGCGTCTATGGGCTTTCTTGAGCAAAGTACATGAATAGCCCCTCTGCAGCATTCTGTAGATATAGGCTACACTGGATACAGAGTATATATATATATATATATATATATATATATATATATATATATATATATATATGTAACGCTGGTAGATTTTTAATCTACCGCTGATAGGTAAATCTTGTAGAGCATTCATGAGACAGCGCTTAACATCAAGAGAGCATCAAGACCAACACCTACCCCAAAATTTATACAAAGACCAATTCCATAGCCAATTAATCACAGAACAAATCATCAGAGAGAAGAAAACAAAGACAACTGAAAAAAGGAACTTGGAATAGTTACGAGCCAATATATATATATATATATATATATATATATATATATATATATATATATATATATATATATATATATATATATATATACATATATATGAAGCGCTGGTAGATTTTTAATCTACCACTGATACGTAAATCTTGTGGGTTACTTGTTAGGTGAAGTTAGATTTGCCTCTGTTCCAGCTTGGCTGAGTTGCGTGTAGTTCCACACTGTGCCGGTGGGTGTCGTTGTCACCATGGGCTGGTGTTGGAAAGGCAACGTGTTGAAGCGTATGAGTGCTCCTCTTTCCGGAGACAACTCGGTGGAGGTGGTCCTCCGAGTTGCATTCTGGGAGAGGGTATTTATGGGACAGACGCCATATTCGGGGGTTCGTTTTTCAGCCACCTGCTGGCCCTCCTGACCAACAGGTATGCGTTAAGAGTACCACCTCGTGGTCCTCCGTGCCAGAGGCCCATGTCGCTGTGGCATGTGGGTGGGCCCAGAAGCCTGTCTGGGGCCTACCACAGCAGCAGAGGAATGGTCCTGAACTGTCTATCCTGAGTGAAGAAGCTGGACAACCAAGGAGATCCCGGGGGAGGACCTGTCATGGAAGGATCATGCAGAGTGCTGGTCTGGAGAGGGGCCTGGTGACTCGGTTGGAGGACGTATCCTTAAATAATCTTACTGCATAGTACTGCCGGGTTGGCTTAAAGGTTCAAGTACTGTGTCTGACATTCATCGCAAACCAATACATCCTGTGGCAGAGGATCGTATGGGTTTTATTCCAAACAAGTCTGTGGCAGAGACTTTTGTTCGTGCTGTGTACTGGCTGCTAGGTTAGTGAGAGAAACCTATCCAGGCGGGCAAAGATTGAATTCCACAAGGGGAGTGCATTCAATTACAAGTGTTCAATTCCAAAGAATGTTCTAAAGAATACTAAGGAAAGGTATTTGAGCTTCCCTGCAACTTTCCTTCTGCCTCTTTCCTGCTACTATCTTTACTACTTGTTCATTAAAGCATTGGAAAATATAGTCAAGTGTTTGGTGTCTACATCGTCCAGAGGTAAACTCAACAGAACCCTAGACCCAGTGCCGGTGAAACAGAGGTATCGAGATTGAAGGTAACATTTGGCACCTTTCGGGGGGAGCATATACCTGTATAATCCAGGTATTTGCTCCCACTTCTGGGCATAGATCACCGCAGGCTCCTCTGTGATCTATGCCATGTCCGGCCCCTCCTCAGCCCCCCCCACTGTCTTCTGGGAGACACACAGGTCCCAGAAGACAGCAGGGACCAGTGAGGACGGGCATCGCGACTCGCTCATGCTCAGTAGGGAACCATGCTGTGAAGCCGCAAGGCTTCACTTCCTGATTCCCTTACTGAAGATGGCGGCGCCTCCACCTGAGAGCTAAGGGACAGATTGGCTTTCGGTGAGGACATCGCGGGCACCCTGGACAGGTAAGTGTCCATATTTTAAAAATCAGCAGCTGCAGTATTTGTAGCTGCTGACTTTTAAAAAAAATCTTTTGGCGGAACTCCACTTTAAGCTAAATGCCTTTTCATCACAGACAAGACTGGCAGAAAGCTAAAAGTTTAATTTGTGATTTGATAGATATTATCAAACCAACAATACCACAAATATGCTAAAAAGTCTAGAAAGCTCCTAGCCAGGTTACTGCAGAGATACTGCACTAGTCTGGGTAAGTGCATGGTCTCCCATGTATATGAACACCCAAGTGGACCCTTCATACAGATCAGGTTCAAGACCTGCTCAAATCAACGAAGCCCTTTAAAACATAGCTGGGGCCAAGGCCTCTAAGGCCTGATGAGTTTATTCCAGACTTTTTCAAGATTTGTAAGGAGGATTTTTTTTGACACTCTAGAGCAGGGGTCTTCAAACTGCGGCCCTCCAGGTGTTCAGGAACTACAATTCCCATCATGCCTAGTCATGTCTGTGAATGTCAGAGTTTTACAATGCCTCATGGAATGTGTAGTTCTGCAACAGTTGGAGGGCCGTAGTTTGAGGATCCCTGCTCTAGAGTCTCTCTACAATACTGTAAGGGATAGAGGCCATACTTACCCTCTGGCAAGGAAGCATACTTCAGATGATGAAGTGATGGCAGAAGGCAAAGAGATGAGAATGGCTTTATTTGCAGATGATATACTTTTATTAACTGCACAGACCTCCTAAGATGCTTCCACTGTTCAGAACATATTTGCTTCTTTTTTGATGTCCTCCCGGAATAACAGTGCTCCCACTCAGCCATCATTTGTCTCATTTGTCTCATTTGTCATTTGGCCCCTCCCCCCTGAAGAAGTCCGAACTATAGGCAAAACATTTCGGGCGTAGTCTGGTTGTCTTGCATAAACATCTTGTCATTTGCACTGTACATGCCTGTGACTTTTGATTTTATGTATATTTTTTGTTTTACCTTTTAAAACAAAAATAAAATATTTTTTATTGAATACATGTGACGGTATTTTGCACCCTTAAAAAATCCCCACCCCCATTTCTTTTTGCCCAACTATCCAAACCCGCCTGGCCCTATGTGAAAAAGTAATGGCCCCTTGAACCTAATAATTGGTTGTGCCACTCTTAGCATCCACAACTGCAATGAAGTGCTTGCAATAACTGGCAAAGAGTCTTTCACATCTCTGTGGATGTATTTTTTGTCCACTCTACTCTGCAGAATGGTTTCAATTCGGTCACACTGGAGGGTTTTAGAGCACGAAAGGCCTGTTTAAGGTCATTCCACAGCATCTCAATTAGATTTAAGTCCAGACTTTGATCAGGCCACTCTAAAACTTTATTTATTTATTTTTTTTTAGCCATTCAAGGGTGGACTTCCTGGTGTGATCATTGTCCTGCTGCATAAACTTGAGCTTAGGGTCACAAACTGATGACCGGACATTCTCCTTCAGGATATTCTGGTAGAGAGCAAAATTCATGGGTCCATCTATTATGGTAAGTCGTCTGGGTCCTGAAGCTTAAAAGCAGCCCCAGACCATCACACTGCCACCACCATGTTTGACTGTAGGGATGAGCCGAATACCTCCCGGTTCGGTTTGCACCAGAACCTGCGAACGGACTGAAAATTCATGCGAACTTTAGAACCCCATTGAAGTCTATGGGACTCGAATGTTTGAAATCAAAAGTGCTAATTTTAAAGGCTAATTTGCATGGTATTGTCCTAAAAAGGGTTTGGGGACCCGGGTCCTGCCCCAGGGGACATGTATCAATGCAAAAAAAGTTTTAAAAATGGACGTTTTTTCGGGAGCAGTGAATTTAATGATGCATAACCACTTGCTTACTGCACTTAAACCCCCCTCCTATCCAGACCAATTTTCAGCTTTCAGTGCTCTCACACTTTGAATGACAATTACTCAGTCATGCAACACTGTACCCAAATGATTTTTTTTTGTCCTTTTTTCATACAAATAGAGCTTTCTTTTGGTGGTATTTGATCACCTCTGGGTTTTTTATCTTTTGTGCTATAAATGAAAAAAGACCAAAAATTTTGAAAAAAAAAACAAATTTTTCTTAATTTCTGTGATAACATTTTGCAAATTGGTAATTTTTCTTCATAAATTTTGACCACAATTTATACTGCTACATATCTTTGGTAAAAATAACCAAAAATTTCTGGAAATTATTTGTCTGTGTGAAAGTTTTAGAGTCTACAAGCTATGGTGCAAATCATAAAAAATTATCACATCTGATGTACTGGTGGCCTATCTCTATTTCCACACCAGCTCCTTCCACCAAATATCTGCCGGATTGTTGAATCCAAACACCTGATTGACCCACCGCCGTATGGTGAGTGTGTTCACTTCTCATGGTAAGCGTACCCATTCCTTCAATATTTCCATCTTGATGCGGCAAAATATCTTATTCCTGTCACATATAGTGGTTGATTTATTATCATCTACAGGCATCATCTACACATGGGACTTTATCTCATTTTACTGAAGAATCTCCTATCTTTTTGGTTTATCACAGACAGTTTTAGTTGCAGTTTTTTCTTTTTGCTGTCTTAGATGGACATTTTCACCTACCTGTGACAAACTTTTCTGATTTGTTTGACTTTTTTGTTATTGTAAATTGTTCACGTTGATATCTGACCTCTAAGTTACTATCAGCTTTATATTTGCACGTAAGGTGATACTTCACTTTCGCACTTTGTTACACACTAGTGCTGCATTTTTTATCTTTTCATTTGGGACTTTTTCACTGCCTGGCCACATACAGAGGCCCAACATGCAGGGAGCACCACCAGGTGTTCTAGGAGCATAAATTACACATCACATTTCTCAACCACCTAATACACTTTTGAAGGCCCTGGAGCACCAGGACAATGGAAACACCCACAAAATGACCCCATTTTAGAAAGCTAACACCCCATCGTATAATCTGTGAGGCATAATGAATCTTTTGAACCGTTCATTTTTTTTTCAGAAGTTTTCGGAAAATGTGGGAAAAAAATGAAAACGCATTTTTTTTTTACACAAAGTTGTCCGTTTATAAGATATTTCCAACACATAGCACTTAGATAGCAAAAATGACACCCCAAAATACATTCTGCTACTCCTCCTGAGTATTACGATACCACATGTCTGTGACTTTTTCACTGCCTGGCCACATACAGAAGCCCAGCATGCAGGGAGCACCATCAGGTGTTCTAGGAGCATAAATTACACATCACATTTCTCAACCACCTATTACACTTTTGAAGGCCCTGGAGCATCAGGACAATGGAAACACCCACAAAATAACCCCATTTTGGAAAGCTAACACCCCAACGTATAATCTATGAGGCATAATGAGTCTTTTGAACGGTTCATTTTTTTTCCAGACGTTTTTGGAAAATGTGGAAAAAAAATGAAAACGCATTTTTTTTTACACAAAGTTGTCCGTTTATAAGATATTTCAAAAACATAGCATTTAGATAGCAAAAATGACACCCCAAAATATATTCTGCTACTCCTCCTGAGTATGGCGATACCACATGTGTGAGACTTCTACACAGCCTGGCCACATACAGAGATCCAACATGCAAAGAACACCGTCAGGTGTTCCAGGAACACATAGCATGCACATACCAAGAATTACACCCCAAAATACATTATGCTGAGCAAAGCGAAAACAAAAGATTACCTGTGGTTGTAGTAGCGCAATTGTACACAGGAGGATAGCACTGGTCCAGGCAGCAGGCAGGGACTTAGTCAGGAAAGGCGAACACAATTGTCCAGGCAGCAGGCAGGGTTACTGTCCATATAAAGTCTAGGGTCAGCCAGGCAGAGATATTGTCAGCAGTGCCAAAAATATTGGTCCTGGTAGTAGGCAGGTCCATGTGGTGTGGTCAGTGCGACAGGCAGAGGCATGATGGCAGTAAGTCCTACAGGCAGAAGTAGGGCCTCGTTCAGGGCAGAATGGGGACAGGGGTAGAGGCTTCTCCCACCCAAATCTCTTTGAAGCCTCAGAGTCTCCAGACCCTAATCTAGGATTGAGAAAACAAAAAAAATTGTTTTCTTCATCCAGAAAAACAATTCTGGAGCCCCTCACATATGTGAGACCCCTGTGTTGAATCCCACTAGTCCAGTATCAGGGTACAAGATCAGTCCATGAGGCAGGTAAAAAACATGGTCAAACAGTCCAAGGTCAGTTCCAGATCAGGCAGATGTATGTACAGAATCGTTAGGCAGAGGCGTGGTTGAATAACAGTCCAGGGTCAGTTCCAGATCAGGCAGAGGTATGTACAGAATCGTTAGGCAGAAGCATGGTCGAATAACAGTCCAGGGTCAGTTCCAGATCAGGCAGAGGTATGTACTGAATCGGCAGACAGAAGCGTGGTCAAATAACAAGCCAGGGTCAGTTACAGAGCAGGCATAAGGGGTGTGAGGGTAAATTGCAGGAACTGAGGCTTACATTTACCATACTTCACTAATAATTTACTGAAGTATGGTAACGGCAAAAACACCTATGCAGAGGCCTGGTTCGGAAGGACATTGTGCACAATAAAAAGATGTGTCTCTGAATCCTGCTCTGGTACACACCTTACATTTTTTTTGACGTCGTTGGCCTGTTGGTTTGGGAGAGATTTTATCGGGAAAGTGGCGTTCGGAGAGTCGACTAAGAACATCTGATCGGATATCTTCTGGTGGGCCATTCGGGAATATTAAGGCAGTGAAAACTTCCTCCTGGTAGCCAAGGAAGCATTTGGGGTTTTGGGTAGAGTTGCGGTAAATTACATATGAATTGTATATGGCCAATTGAAAAAAATAAATTGTGACTTTTTTATACCAATGGTATGTCCGTCTTGCAGCAAGGTATGGTTCCAGCATCTGGTCATTTAAGTCGACTCCCCCATAAGCAAACTATAATCATAGATGCATTTACTGTAGGTTATTGTATGGGGCCATTCCTTCTGGGGATTTCCACAAAGGTATCTTTGTGGATTGAAGACAACATGTAGACATCCCTTTTGCCCCTCCACTTCACTGCCAAAATCTCCTTGTTTTGTAGACTTGCCATTTCTCCTTTTCTCAATTTTTTATTGACAAGACTTTGAGGAAAGCCCATCTGGTTCTTTTTTTATGGTGCCCCATGCTGGCGTCTTCTTCCTGTGAAGGTTGTGGAACAGGGGCAGAGATGTGTAGACGTTGTCTACGTATAAATTGTAGCCTTTCTCCAGTAGGGGATATATGAGGTCCCAAACAATTTTCCCGCTTGCTCCCAAGTAGTCTGGTCAATTAGGGGGTTGCAGCTGGGTGTCCTTCCCTTCATACACTTTGAAGGCATATATGTACCCTGTGACTCGGTCACATAATTTGTATACCTTCACCCCATAGCGGACCCTTTTACTGGGAATAAATTGTTTGTTTTTAAGCCTGCCACTAAATTTAACAAGGGACTCATCCACACATATGTTTTGGTTTGGTCCGGGGTAAACAGCTGGGGGAATACTTCAGAAAAATAATTTAGAAGTGGACGAATTTTGAAAAGCCTGTCATAGTTTGGGTCATTTCGGGAGGGCACTGGGTATTGTCATTGAAATGAAGGAACCTTATTATCATGAGGTATCTGTTTCTGGGCATTACCTTGGAGAATATTGGCATGTAGTGGATGGGTGGGTTGACCAATAGGACATCAAAGTGGTTTTTTTGGTGAGTCCCATATTAAATGTGAGGCCTAAAAAAACCTTTAACTCCTCCACCGTTAGGTCTCTCCACTCGTAGGAATGGGCATAGTAGGACGTTGGATTATTTAAAATAAATTGCTGTGCATAAAGGTTGCACTGGGCCACAATATTTGATAGCATGTCCTCGGTAAAAATGAAATAAAAAAAATTTATTAGGGAAAAATTCTCTGTTTCCACCTGGACTCCTGGCTGGGTAGTGAAAGATGGAATGTTGGCTTCTCCTGAATTAGGAGGAAGCCACAAGGGGTTCTGCAGGGCATAGGGAAGGCTGGCATGGGTCCTTGGCCTTTCATGCTGAGGTACTGCGGTGCTGGTGGATGGCAATGCGGTGCTGGTGGATGGCACTGCGGTGCTGGTGGATGGCACTGCCATGCTGGTGGATGGCACTGCCATGCTGGTGGATGCCACTGCCTCCTCACCAGAACACCTTCGTTTGGCAGGCCGAATATCTTCCTCCTCTGAGGACTGGCTCATAATTTATGTCCGACTCAGAATCAGAGTCTGAAAGGGAATCCGAGAAGGAGAGCTCCCCGTTGCTCTCGTCGGCCTGGGAAAGTATTTGGTACGGATATGGTTGCTGGTGGTGATGCGACTACACAGTTGTGTGCTAAGCCTGCACTGATGGGCACTGATGAGGTGGCACTGATGAGCACAGATGGGCACTGAGGTGGCACAGAGGGGCACTGATGAGGTGGAACAGATGTGCACTGATGAGGTGGAACAGATGTGGACTGATGAGGTGGAACAGATGTGCACTGATGAGGTGGCACAGGTGGGCACTGATGAGGTGGCACAGGTGGGCACTGTTAAGACGGCACAGGTGGGCACTGATGAGACGGCACAGGTGGGCACTGATGAGGTGGAACAGATGTGCATTAATGAAGTGGAATAGATGTGCACTGATGAGGTGGAACAGATGTGCACTGATGAGGCGGCACCGATGGGCACTGATGAAGTGGCACAGGTGGGCACTGATGAGGTGGAACAGATGTGCACTGATGAGGCGGAACAGATGGGCACTGATGAGGCGGAACAGATGGGCACTGATGAGGTGGCACAGGTGGGCACTGAGGTGGAACAGATGTTCACTGAGATGGCACAGATGTGCACTGATGAGGTGGCACAGCTGGACACTGATGAGGCAGCACAGATGGGGCGGCACAGATGGAGCAGCACAGATGGGCACTAATGAGGTGGCACAGATGGGCACTGATGAGGCGGCACAGATATGCACTGATTGATTGCACAGATGTGCACTGAGGCAGCACAGATGGGCCCTGATTGGCACAGGTGGGCACTGATGAGGTGGCACAGTTGGGCACTGATGAGGTGGTACAGGTGGGCACTGATTGTGAAGATGTGCAGATGGACACTGATCATCGATGGCAGACAGGTGGGCACTGATTGGCACAGGTGGGCACCGATTGGCACAGGTGGCCACCGATTGGCACAGGTGGGCACCAATTTGCACAGGTGGGCACTGTACTGATGGGGCACTGTACTGATGGGGCACTGTACTGATGGGGCACTGTAAATGTTTTTTTTAACTCACAAAAACTCACAGATCGCCGTCAGATTCTCTCTCTCCTCACACGCTGGCTCTGTGTGAGGAGAGAGAGCTGGCAATGAGAGATGATCTCATATGTTTACATTTGAGATCATCGCTCATTGGCCATGGCGATCGCGCTGTATATGGCTGTGTCCTCCCGGGAATTGAGATCCGCGCTGTAGCCGTCATTCGGCTACGGCCGGATGTCAAGTAGTTAAAGTGAAAAAAAAGTGAAATATTCCTTTAAATACCTGGGGGGTGTCTATAGTATGCCTGTAAAGTGGCACGTGTTTCCCGTACTTAGAACAGTCCCTGCACAAAATGACATTTTTAAAGGAATAAAAGTCATTTAAAACTGCTTGCGGCTTTAATGTAATGTCAGGTCCCGGCAATATAGATGAAAATCAGTGAGACAAATGGCATGGGTACCCCCGTCCATTACCAGGCCCTTTGGGTCTTGTATGGATATTAAGGGGAACCCCGCACCCAAATTAAAAAAAGGAAAGGCGTGGGGCCCCCGGGCCCTACATACTCTGAACAGCAGTATACAGGTGGTGCAAACAAGACAGGGACTGTAAAGTCCCTGACCGTGAGATTGTGTTTCCAGCGCGATCCTATCGCACTGGTTCTCGGCGACAGGGTACTGTGCATGTCCCGCTGGCTTGCTCATTGGGAAAGGAAAACTTTTTTTCCTTTCGCGATGAACGACAGGCAGTGCTGACAGCTGTCTGGTATGAATCCTGAGGGGGAACGCCGCGCCAAATTTTAAATAAAAAACCGGCGTTGTCTTCCCGACAACCCTGGCCATTGGTTGTCGGGGTCTGCGGGAGGGGGCTTATCAGAATCCGGGAGCCCCCTTTAATAAGTGGGCCCCCAGATTCCGGCCCCCCACCCTATGTGAATGAGTATGGGGTACATGGCACCCCTACCCATTCACCCAGGGAAAAAGTGTCAATAAAAAAAAACACAGTACACAGATTTTAAGAGTAATTTATTAGGCAGCTCCAGGGTCTTCTTCCGACTTCAGGGGGTCTCCTTCCGACTTCTCCCGGTGTTTGGCCTCTTCTCCCAGTGTTCTGCCTCTTCTCCCGGGCCCCTCCGCTATCTTCTTCCAGCTCATGATTCATACCAGACAGCTGTCAGCACTGCCTGTCGCTCATCGCGAAAGGAAAAAAAGTTTTCCTTTCCCGATGAGTAAGCCATCTCGGCGCTGGCTCCTGCAACGGGGCTTGCAGGTGTCAAATCTCACCAAGAAATGTGGCAAGATTGACACAATATCGTGGTCACCTACTGTAGGTTTGTTGTTAAGTAGAATCTGTTTTTAATTTTGAACTGGTACATTTTTAAAGTGTAGCTCCAGCCAAAAAATCTATTTTAAGCTTTTTGGAAAACATAGGGAAGGGTTGTCACCCCTGTGACATTTGTTTTGCTGTCTGTGCACCTCTTCAGAAGATTTCACCTCACTTTCTGTCCCAATGACAAATGTTTTTTGACAATTTGGGGTTTCTAGCGAAACAAGGATTGTTGATAAAGTATCAGTAGAGAGGAGACACGTTTTTTCGAATATTAACTTGTACAGGAGAGAATTTCCCTTCCTAGGGGTAGATTTCATTTCACTTCCTGTTGTCTCCTTCCGTTTGCAAGTAGGAGTCATTTGTAAGTTGGATGTTTGAAAGTAGGGGCCTACTCGGCAGAAATTGGGGCCTTAGGTGTTGGTGTTGCCACAACACTGTAAGCCCTCACAGTTACTCTTGGTAGGTGCAGGAACTGGCCCTGCTGTGAAATATTAGATCAAGAATTGTAATTACATGCCCCTGTTGAACAGGGTCAGAAAAATTGGGCCTTTGGTGGTGGTGGTGCTGGTGCCACAACACTGTAAGTCCTCACAGTTACTCTTGGTGGGCGCAGAAATGGGCCCTGCTGTGAAATATTAAAACAAGAATTGTAATTACATGTCCCTGTTGAACAGGGGCAGAAAAATTGGGCCTTAGGCACTGGTGCCACAACGCTGTAACCTCTCACAGATACTCTAGTTGGAGTGCAGGAATGAGCCCTCCTGCAAAATATTGCATCAAAAATTGTAATTACACACCCCTGTTAAACAGGGGCTGAAAAATTGGGCCTTAGGCACTGGTACTGGTGCCACAACACTGCAACCCCTCACAGATACTCTAGTTGGAGCGCAGGAACGAACCCTGCTGCAAAGTATTGCATCAAAAATTGTAATTACACGCCTCTGTTAAACAGGGGCTGAAAAATTGGGCCTTAGGCACTGGTGCTGGTGCCCAGAACCAAAATATTCTTACAAGCTATCAGCATGATCATTAAGGATAAAGAGGATAGTCACTTAGCATAACAGGATAGTCACTCAGCATCAGCATAGGCAGTCTTAAAGGGATCTGACATTTCAAAAAATATAATTTGGTTACATCAGCATCAGGTGCTTGGTAGCTGGTGGTGATCCAAGACTGATTCATTTTTATGAAGGTCAGTCGATCGACCAAGTCGGTGGACAGGCAAACCCTGTGATCTGTTACAAAGCCTCCAGCAGTACTAAATGTGCAGTCCGAAAGAACACTGGATGCATGACAGGCCAGTAGCTCAACTGCATACTGTGCAAGCTCTGCCCACTGATCCATCCTCAAGACCCAGTAACCCAGAGGATTTTCGGTGGGAAAGGTGTCCAAGTCAGATCTTGCCCTTAGGTATTCCTGTACCATGGAAAATAGACGCTGGCGATGGTTGCTGGAACCGAACATACCTTGGGGCTGCGGACTAAAAAATTCTCTGAACGCATCGGTCAGACGGCCACCTTCTCCACCGCACCTTCTTTGACTGACCGAAGCCTCAGCAACACGTTGTCCAGGAACAGGAGTTTGTAACCTCCCAGTCTCTGGGAACGCGTTGTACAGACCTTTCTGCAAGGCCTACTGAAGATGTTTCATCCTCTGCTCCCTCTGCGACGCAAGATAAGGTCCGCAACTTTACCCTTGCAGTGTGGATCAAGGAGGGTTGCCAGCCAGTATTGATCCCTCTCCTTGATACCATGAATATGAGGATCCTTCCACAGGCTTTGCAAGATCAGGGAGGGAGAAGATCATGCTCTGCTTCAGTATGTCACAATACATGTTGGGATTCATGGTTCCCTCAATGAACTGTAGCTCTCCAGTTCCGGCAGCACTCATGCAGCCCCATACCATGACACTCCCACCACCATGCTTAACTGTAGGCAAGACACACTTGTCTTTGTACTCTTCACCTGGTTGCCACCACACACGCTTGACACCATCTGAACCAAATACGTTTATCTTGGTCTCATCAGACCACAGGACTTGGTTCCAGTAATCCTTAGTCTGCTTGTCTACAGTAAACTGTTTGCTGGCTTTCTTGTACATCATCTTTAGAAAAGGCTTCCTTCTGGGATGACAGCCATGCAGACCAATTTGATGCAGTGTGCGGCAAATGGTCTGAGCAATGACAAGCTGACCCCCACCTCTTCAACCTCTGCAGCAATGCTGGCGGCACTCATATGTCTATTCTCCCAAAGACAACATCTGGAAATGATGCTGAGCATGTGCACTCAACTTCTTTGGTCGACCATGGCTAGGTGTCACGTACCTGAAGGGAGACTGTCGGCCTCTCTTGTATCTTCAGTCCAGGTCCCGCTGAGAGTGAAACAAAAGGAGCCAATAAACACACTGCAGGTGAAAACCAGGAACCCTGTTGCAGGAAGTCACAGCTGGTCGCAGGACTGCAGAGCAGGAAGTTGCAGCTGGTCGTAGGACTGTAGTTGCAGAGCAGGAAGTCGCAGCTGGTCGCAGGACTGTAGTTGCAGAGCAGCAAGTTGCGGCTGGTCGCAGGACTGTAATTGCAGAGCAGGAAGTCGCACCTGGTTGCAGGACTGTAGTCGCAGAGCAGGAAGTCGCAGCTGCTCGCAGGACTGTAATTGCAGAGCAGGAAGTCGCAGCTGGTCGCAGGACTGTAGTTACAGACACTCGGGTAGTTGTGCTGGGCCAAGCTGGGCACCAGGGCCAGGTCACAGGGATAGCCGGGTTCATCAACAGGCGGGCAGCAGGGTACCGGAACATCAGGCAAAGACTGGTCCAATGGGAAGCCGGGTTCATCAACAGGCGGGCAGCAGGGTACCGGAACATCAGACAGAGATGGGTCGGATGGGAAGCCCGGATCAGGAACCAGAGATCAGGTATAACAGAGTTTAGAGCCGGGTAAACAGGAGCCAAAGTCAGCAATGGGAATCAGGCAGAATAACACAGGTTCAAAGTAAAAGGGACACAGCTGAAGACCAGTCAGCACCGATCAGTAGCTGGGGCCTCCTTTAAATAGGCCAACTGGTGCTAGGGCGCGCTCCTGCGCGTGCACACCGTGCATCGCGCGCGCATACGCACAAGCGTGCACGGGCATCTGTGGTCTCCTGTGCGTGCACGCATGCGCACCAGCGCGTGCCAGGCGATTTCTGCTGGTTTCCTTACACTAGGCCTGTTTTGAGTGGAAACTGCCCTGTTAAACCACTGTATGGTTTTGGACACTGTGCTGCAGCTAGGCCATCTTTATGTAGAGCAACAATTCTTTTTTCAGATCCTCAGAGAGTTTTTTGCCATGAGGTGCCATGTTGAACATCCAGTGACCAGTATGAGAGAGTGAGAGCGATAACTCCAAATTTAACACACCTGCTCCCCATTTACACCTGAGACCTTGTAACACTAATGAGTTACAGGCACCGGGGAGGGAAAATGGCTAATTGGGCCCAATTTGGACATTTTCACTTAGGGATTTACTCACTTTTGTTGCCATTGGTCAAGACATTAAAGATTGTGTGTTGATTTATTTTGAGGGGACAGCAAAAAAAAAAAAAAAAAAAAAAAAAAAAAATTTATATATATATATATATATATATATATATATATATATATATATATATATATATATATATATATATATATATATATTTATATATATATTAATACACTGCCTGAAGTGTATTAAAAACAGTACACCATGGAATGCACTATAGATATGAAAAAAGAGAGCCAAACCTATCTTTGACCCCTGAAGTGGGACTTTGAAGGCACTACCAAAAGAATAGTATACAAATATGATATAAATATATTTTAGAAAAAATACATGGAATATAAAACATGATAATGGATACAAAAATCAAAAATATGCAAACTGAGGATACAGATTCCTATACGCAATGCATTTCGGAGATGAATGTTGTCTCCTTCGCCAGGGGTTTAACAGGGAAAACAATCTAAGAGATTCAAATGCAAACAAAATAATGAGTTATTACTTCCATCCAATCAAGAATATCCAAGAAAACATCATAGGTACTGATAACTTACATCTTGATTAATTGCATATACATAGACGTATCCACATTAGTTTAAAAAGGAAAAAACGCTGTCACATGAAGTCTTCCAACCATGCTGCCCACGTTATGGCTGCTTACATAGACCTTCCATGGGTAAAGACATCGCCAGCCCAAAAAATATAACACTAATAAGAAAAAACTATGTGTATGTGGAATACGCCACAAATCAATGAAAAAGGGCTGTTATGTCCCTAAGTGCAGCAAAAATCATGTATACTGGGGCCCAAAGAATGGAAAGCCTGGGAAAAAGAACAACATATACTAAGCCCGGGTTCACACCTATGCGAATTAGATGCGGCTTACACCGCATCTAATTCGCAGGACATTTTAAAATACATTCATATGAATGTATCTGGTTCACATATGTGCGTTGCATTCGCACTGCGCATTGCACAAAAAACGTGTGCGTTTTTTGGGCATTGCGGTGCGAACTACAAGCCTATTATCTCCTATGGGAACGCATCTGATTCGCAGATGCATTGCGTTCTGAACAAGGATTTTCTCTTTCTCCTCACTACACCTCCCCCTCTCCCCCCCCCCCTCCCTCCCCCTCTCCCTGCTCTCTAATCCTGAGCAAAAAACGCAATGAATCCGTTGAACAGGAGATTGTTATCTCCCCAGTGAAACCTGAGCTTCAATTCGCACCGCACATGTGTGAAACCAGGCTAAATTAAAGATGTGTATCAAAAATAAAAAAAATGTCAATAAAAGAGTATATATATATCTATGGTTATCAAAAAACAATTAACTTTGATTGAACATACCCAGAATGTAAAATAACATTACGAACCAGACAAGTTAGGGAGAACGTAAAAAATCAGGGGATGCTGTGAGTAGATCCAAGCGGACATTCACTGATGTAATTAGGACTGTGTAAATTCCCCCATGAAAAGAAAACAGAAAGATACTTAAGCATCAATGGCCGTTCCTGCTATTGCAGTGTTTAAATAATGGAGCAAGGAAAAACAAGGCTCCATATTACTCACTGTGAATATAATCCACCTGGCAACAGCATCTCCAGGTAGATCTCCCCAATCGCCATGTCTGTCAGCCCCTAAAGCCAAAGTTTAAATATCTGTGTAAGAGTCAATCAACACCGCCCATCTGATCCAAATCAGCTGCATGCGGCCAGAACTTACCCAGGGCTCCATGCAGGCCCCCTGAGTCGTGCCTGCGCCACGCCTCCTCACAGCGCATGCGCGGCCTACGTCATACGCACGTACCACGGAGTGACGCGATGCACCCACGTCCCACCAGCATGGCAAAATCTTCAGGAAGACACAAATCAGTCACCCTATATATATATACATACATATATATTAAATCCACTGCCACTAACTGAATAACCTGCCTGCTTAATGTAACTCAAGCTATCTCTCTGTTCACACCAACAACATTACACAGGTCCGCCGTGTAAGCTGCCTTATATAGTGTGGGCCATGGACTTAGTCCCCCTGAGCCATGATTGGCCAAAGGCCCCCTGCCTTTGGCCAATTATGGCTCTCTTAGCAGAGTTCACTGTGATTGGCCAAAGCATGCAGGTCAGGTGCATGCTTTGGCCAATCATCATACAGCAATGCACTGCGAGATCGCAGTGCATTATTGGGCATTCAGCTGCGCTCTAATTTGCCATGAACGCCCCATAATGTTCGCTGTTCTGCGAACGGGCGAACACCCGATGTTCGAGCTGAACCTATGTTTGACCCGAACATCAAGCTCATCCCTAGATGCAACTTCTAAAGATGTTGATTCATATGCAAGACCTCTATACCACTTGGCCAGCACCTATTTGGCTTGTCTGGGCATGTCCACCTAACTCACTAAATATGCTTTGCTGTAGGATCAAGCTAGTAACTGATCCTTGGGACCCAAGTACATGTCCCACTTTTCCTATATAGGAAAAAATATTCAGTTATATCTGTTTTTTTTTTTCCATCACATACATGTTTTGCATGTACAGTTTATTTTGGTTAACGTGTTTTGTTTTTCTGTATTTTTATGCTACTAGTTGGCCCAGTGTCCTCATCCAGGACCCTCCACTATTTTTACCTTACTATCACTCTGGCTGATCAATTACCATCCAGGTCTCATGGGTTCAATTCGTCATTTGTATGCCACTTTTTTATTCTCATGTCAGTTACAGGGGACATAAAACTGGTTAGAGTATACTGCCTAAAACATATTTCACAATTCTAATCCCAACATTTTTTGGGGGGCAGGAATTACTTGGAAGGAAAATCCTGTTTTATATGTTGCCAGATAAGTGAAGAGCTGAGTGTCTCAAGTTAAAGCAGAGTTCCACCCAAAAATGGAACTTGCGCTGATCAGACCCCCCCTCCGGTGTCACATTTGGCACCTTTCAGGGAGGAGCATATACCTGTATAATCCAGGTATTTGCTCCCACTTCTGGGCATAGATCACTGCAGGCTCCGCGGTGATCTATGCCATGTCCGTCCCCTCCTCCGTCCCCCCCCCACTGTCTTCTGGGAGACACACAGGTCCCAGAAGACAACAGGGACCAGTGAGAAAGAGCATCGCGACTCGCTCATGCTCAGTAGGGAACCATGCTGTGAAGCCGCAAGGCTTCACTTCTTAAATCCCTTACTGAAGATGGCGGCGCCTCCACCTGAGAGCTAAAGGACAGATCGGCTTTCGGTGAGGACATCGCGGGCGCCCTGGACAGGTAAGTGTCCATATTTTAAAAATCAGCAGCTGCAGTATTTGTAGCTGCTGACTTTTAAAAAAAATCTTTTGGCGGAACTCCACTTTAAGCTAAATGCCTTTTCATCACAGACAAGAATGGCAGAAAGCTAAAAGACAGTTTAATTTGTGATTTGATAGATATTATCAAACCAATAATACCACAAATATGCTAATAAGTCTAGAAAGCTCCTAGCCAGTTTACTGCAGAGATACTGCACTAGTTTGGGTAAGTGCATGGTCTCCCATGTATATGAACACCCAAGTGGACCCTTCAGACAGATCAGGTTCAAGACCTGCTCAAATCAACAAAGCCCTTTAAAACGTAGCTGAATCCAAGGCCTCTAAGGCTCAATTCACACCTATGCATGTTGCTTTTGAACGTTTTTGGAGTTCTTTTTGTCATGCTTGCCACGTTTTTGAGCAGCGTTTTTGTAGCATTTTTGCAGCATTTTTGCCGCGTTTTGCATTTTTTTTTACAGTTTTTTTTTAGACTGTATACAGTCTAAAAAAAATAAAAAATAAAAAACCGCCAAAAACGCATCAAAAACGCATCAAAAACGCTGTAAAAACGCTGCAAAAACGGTGCACTTGCGTTTTTGATGCTGGTCCATTGAATTCTATTACATGCAAAACGCTGCATTTTGCATGAAAAAAAGTCCCTGAGGCCCCATTCACACTAGCGCGTTTTTTGATGCATTTTGCATTTTGCAGAAATGCACGGGAATTTTTTAACATGGGTTCCTATGGAACATGTTCACATCAATGCTTTTTTGTATCTCTGCGTTTTTGGAAAGGGTCGGGGACTTTTTTTCATGCAAAAAGCAGCGTTTTGCATGTAATGGTTTTCAATGGACAAGCATCAAAAACGCAAGTGCACCGTTTTTGCAGCGTTTTTGATGCGTTTTTGGTGCATTTTTGGTGCGTTTTTGCCGTTTTTTTTTTTTTTTTTTTTTTTAATTTTTTTTTAAGACTGTAAAAAAAAATGAAAAAAAAAAAAAAAAAAAACGCAAAACGCAAATCGCGGCAAAAACGCGGCAAAAACGCGGCAAAAACGCGGCTCAAAAACGTGCCAAGCATGAAAAAAAAACCTCCAAAAACGCTCAAAAGCAATCGAGCCTGACCCTTTCCAAAAATGCAGAGGTACAAAAAGGCATCGATGTGAACATGTTCCATAGGAACCCATGTTAAAAAATTCCCATGCATTTCTGCAAAATGCAAAATGCATCAAAAAACTCGCTAGTGTGAATGGAGCCTTAGGCTCCATTCACACCTATGCATGTTGCTTTTGAGCGTTTTTGGAGGTTTTTTTTTCATGCTTGCCACGTTTTTGAGCAGCGTTTTTGTGGCGTTTTTGCGGCGTTTTTGCGGCGTTTTTGCCGCGATTTGCGTTTTGCGTTTTTTTTTTTTTACAGTTTTTTTTTACAGTTTTTTTTTACAGTCTAAAAAAAAAAAATAAAAAAAAATAAAAAAAAAAAAACGGCAAAAACGCATCAAAAACGCATCAAAAAAGCTGCAAAAACGGTGCACTTGCGTTTTTGATGCTTGTCCATTGAAATCCATTACATGCAAAACGCTGCTTTTTGCATGAAAAAAAGTCCCCGACCCTTTCCAAAAATGCAGAGAAACAAAAAAGCATTGATGTGAACATGTTCCATAGGAACCCATGTTAAAAAATTCCCGTGCATTTCTGCAAAATGCAAAATGCATCAAAAAACGCGCTAGTGTGAATGGAGCCTTAGGCTCCATTCACACCTATGCATGTTGCTTTTGAGCGTTTTTGGAGGTTTTTTTTTCATGCTTGGCACGTTTTTGAGCCGCGTTTTTGCCGCGTTTTTGCCGCGATTTGCGTTTTTTTTTTTTTTTTTTTTTTTCATTTTTTTACAGTCTTAAAAAAAAAATTACAAAAAAAAAATAATAAAAAAAAAAAAAAAAAAAAAAAAAAAACGGCAAAAACGCACCAAAAACGCACCAAAAACACATCAAAAACGCTGCAAAAACGGTGCACTTGCGTTTTTGATGCTTGTCCATTGAAAACCATTACATGCAAAACGTTGCTTTTTGCATGAAAAAAAGTCCCCGACCCTTTCCAAAAACACAGAGATACAAAAAAGCATTGATGTGAACATGTTCCATAGGAACCCATGTTAAAAAATTCCCGTGCATTTCTGCAAAATGCAAAATGCATCAAAAAACGCGCTAGTGTGAATGGGGCCTTAGGCATGATGAGTTTATTCCAGACTTTTTCAAGATTTGAAAGGAGGATTTTTTTGACACTCTAGAGTCTCTCTACAATACTGTAAGGGATAGAGGCCATACTTACCCTCTGGCAAGGAAGCATACTTCAGATGATGAAGTGATGGCAAAAGGCAAAGAGATGAGAATGGCTTTATTTGCAGATGATATACTTTTATTAACTGCACAGACCTCCTAAGATGCTTCCACTGTTCAGAACATATTTGCTTCTTTTTTGATGTCCTCCCGGAATAAAAGTGCTCCCACTCAGCCATCATTTGTCTATAGGCCGGGTGGGAGGTGATAAAAAAGTGTTAAAAAGGGATTTATGTTGCAAATAAGATCTGTTCTTGGAAATAAGATTATTCAAATCATCAAACACATTTTAATAGTACACAAAGATAACCAAAATAAATACAAAATGTAGTTTTAAAACAATGGTTTCATTTATTAAGGGAAAACAACTATCCAAACCCGCCTGGCCCTATGTGAAAAAGTAATGGCCCCTTGAACCTAATAATTGGTTGTGCCACCCTTAGCGTCCACAACTGCAATGAAGAGCTTGCGATAATTGGCAAAGAGTCTTTCTCTTTTTCTTAGTCTCGGTGGAGGTATTTTGGTCCACTCTATTCTGCAGAATGGTTTCAATTCGGTCACACTGGAGGGTTTTAGAGCACGAAAGGCCTGTTTAAGGTCATTCCACAGCATCTCAATTGGATTTAAGTCCAGACTTTGATCAGGCCACTCCAAAACGTTAATTTTGATTTGTTTTTTTAGCCATTCAAGGGTGGGCTTCCTGGTGTGATCATTGTCCTGCTGCATAAACTTGAGCTTAAGGTCACAAACTGATGGCCGGACATTCTCCTTCAGGATATTCTGGTAGAGAGCAAAATTCATGGGTCCATCTATTATGGTAAGTCATCTGGGTCCTGAAGCGTAAAAGCAGCCCCAGACCATCACACTGCCACCACCATGTTTGACTGTAGGGATGAGCCGAACACCCCCCGGTTTGGTTCGCACCAGAACCTGCGAACGGACTGAAAATTCATGCGAACTTTAGAACCCCATTGAAGTCTATGGGACTCGAACATTCGAAATCAAAAGTGCTAATTTTAAAGGCTAATTTGCATGGTATTGTCCTAAAAAGGGTTTGGGACCCGAGTCCTGCCCCAGGGGACATGTATCAATACAAAAAAAAGTTTTAAAAACGGATTTTTTTGGGGAGCAGTGATTTTAATGATGCATAACCACTTGATTACTGCACTTAAACCCCCCTCCTATCCAGACCAATTTTCAGCTTTCAGTGCTCTCACACTTTGAGCCTGGGTTCACACATGTGCGGTGCAAATTAAAGCTCCGGTTTCACTGCGCAGAGAAAAATCATTTGTTCAGCGGCTCGTCTGCATTTTAGCTGCGGATCAGCTGTGAATTCAGAAGTAACCCATGAGTGTCTAATTAGAGATGCTAATTTTGAGCAGGCCAATCGCTTGTTATCTATTTGTGAGGCTGCTTATAAAAAGATTTTTTCAGGACACTTCCTGGTTGTCCAGGAGTCTGTATTGTGTGTGTTATTTTTGTTAGCAAAATGTGTGCTGCTCTGCCCATGATAATGCCAACAGTTGTTGCTGTAACAGCATCAATCTTGCTGGAAGTAGAGAAGAGGAGAAGGAGGAGGAGAAGAAGATACTGGGTTCATCCCATAATAGCAAATAGGGAGGACAGAGGCCAGTTCATGATCCTGTATGAAGGCCACCGTGGGCATGAAGATACATTTTTTAATTACACGCGCATGTCAATAACTAGGTGAGTAATTTTTCTATGAAACTAAAATTTTATAACATAATTCCATAGTAGGGGAGGTTTTAAAAAGACACAAGTCCATCAAGTTTAACCTATGTGTGTGATTATATGTCAGTCTTATAATGTGAAAAAGCATGGTGTCCCCCCCAAAATTCATACCATAACATTATCTGAGCATGCAGCCTAAAAGGCCCTGAAAAGGGGGGAGTGAGCACCCCCTTCCTGGACCAAACCAGGCCATATGCCCTTAACATGTGTAGTGTGTTTTGTGTCCCCCCCCCCCAAAACACCTTGTCCCCAAGTTGATGGGACAAGGTGCTTTGTGTGGGGGGATGCCACAACATTTTGTTGTCCATTTTGGGACCAGACAATTGTTGTTGTTAAATTCAGCTGCCAGTGGCTAAATATATGTCCAAATGATGACACAACTGCATATGATGTTATATCTTATTTTTGATGCCACTTCTTTAACATACATTTTGATTTGATTAAGGATGCAGGCCATCTTACAAATAATACTGTTCTTAACCACTTCAGCCCCGGAAGGATTTACCCCCTTCCTGACCAGAGCACTTTTTACAATTTGGCACTGCGTCGCTTTAACTGCTAATTGCGCGGTCATGCAATGCTGTAACCAAACGAAATTTGCGTCCTTTTCTTCCCACAAATAGAGCTTTCTTTTGATGGCATTTGATCACCTCTGCCGTTTTTATTTTTTGCGCTATACACGGAAAAAGACCGAAAATTTTGAAAAAAAATGATATTTTCTACTTTTTGTTCTAAAAAAAATCCAATAAACTCAATTTTAGTCATACATTTAGGCCAAAATGTATTTGGCCACATGTCTTTGGTAAAAAAAATGTCAATAAGTGTATATTTATTGGTTTGCGCAAAAGTTATAGCACCTACAAACTAGGGTACATTTTCTGGAATTTACACAGTCTTTAATTTATGACTGCCTATGTCATTTCTTGAGGTGCTAAAATGACAGGGCAGTACAAAACCCCCACAAATGACCCCATTTTGGAAAGTAGACACCCCAAGGAAATTGCTGAGAGGCATGTTGAGCCCATTGAATATTCATTTTTTTTGTCCCAAGTGATTGAATAATGAAAAAAAAAAAAAAAAAAAAAAAATTACAAAAAGTTGTCACTAAATGATATATTGCTCAAACAGGCCATGGGCATATGTGGAATTGCACCCCAAAATACATTTAGCTGCTTCTCCTGAGTATGGGGATACCACATGTGTGGGACTTTTTGGGAGCCTAGCCGCATACGGGGCCCCGAAAACCAATCACTGCCTTCAGGATTTCTAAGGGCGTACATTTTTGATTTTACTCCTCACTACCTATCACAGTTTTGAAGGCCATAAAATGCCCAGATGGCACAAACCCCCCCCCAAATGACCCCATTTTGGAAAGTAGACACCCCAAGCTATTTGCTGAGAGGCATGTTGAGTCCATGGAATATTTTATATTTTGACACAAGTTGCGGGAAAGTGACAATTTATTTTTTTATTTTTTTTTTTTTGCACAAAGTTGTCACTAAATGATATATTGCTCACACAGGTCATGGGCATATGTGGAATTGCACCCCAAAATACATTCTGCTGCTTCTCTTGAGTACGGGGATACCACATGTGTGGGACTTTTTAGGAGCCTAGCCGCGTACGGGACCCCGAAAACCAATCACCGCCTTCAGGATTTCTAAGGGTGTACATTTTTGATTTCACTCTTCACTGCCTATCACAGTTTCGGAGGCCATGGAATGCCCAGGTGGCACAAACCCCCCCCAAATGACCCCATTTTGGAAAGTAGACACCCCAAGCTATTTGCTGAGAGGCATGGTGAGTATTTTGCAGCTCTCATTTGTTTTTGAAAATGAAGAAAGACAAAAAAAAAAATTTTTTTTTTCTTTTTTTAATTTTCAAAACTTTGTGACAAAAAGTGAGGTCTGCAAAATACTCACTATACCTCTCAGCAAATAGCTTGGGGTGTCTACTTTCCAAAATGGGGTCATTTGGGGGGGGTTTGTGCCACCTGGGCATTCCATGGCCTCCGAGACTGTGATAGGCAGTGAAGAGTGAAATCAAAAATTTACGCCCTTAGAAAGCCTGAAGGCGGTGCTTGGTTTTCGGGGTCCCATACGTGGCTAGGCTCCCAAAAAGTCTCACACATGTGGTATCCCCGTACTCAGGAGAAGCAATAGAATGTATTTTGGGGTGTAATTTCACATATTCCCATGGCATGTTTGAGCAATATATAATTTAGTGACAACTTTGTGCAAAAAAAAAAAAAAAATAATAATTTGTCTCTTTCCCGCAACTTGTGTCACAATATAAAATATTCCATGGACTCGACATGCCTCTCAGCAAATAGCTTGGGGTGTCTACTTTCCAAAATGGGGTCATTTGGGGGGGTTTGAACTGTCCTGGCATTTTATGCACAACATTTAGAAGCTTATGTCACACATCACCCACTCTTCTAACCACTTGAAGACAAAGCCCTTTCTGACACTTTTTGATTACATGAAAAAATTATTTTTTTTTGCAAGAAAATTACTTTGAACCCCCAAACATTATATATTTTTTTAAAGCAAATGCCCTACAGATTAAAATGGTGGGTGTTTTATTTATTTTTTTCACAGTATTTGCGCAGCGATTTTTCAAACGCATTTTTTGGGGAAAAAACACACTTTTTTACATTTTAATGCACTAAAACACACTATATTGCCCAAATGTTTGATGAAATAAAAAAGATGATCTTAGGCCGAGTACATGGATACCAAACATGACATGCTTTACAATTGCGCACAAACGTGCAGTGACAACAAAATAAATACATTTTTAAAAGCCTTTAAAAGCCTTTACAGGTTACCACTTTAGATTTACAGAGGAGGTCTACTGCTAAAATTACTGCCCTCGATCTGACCGTCGCGGTGATACCTCACATGCATGGTGCAATTGCTGTTTACATTTGACGCCAGACCGACGCTTGCGTTCGCCTTAGCGCGAGAGCAGGGGGGACAGGGGTGCTTTTTTTTTTTTTTTTTTTTCTTTATTATTTTTTTGCTTTTTTATCTTATTTTAAAACTGTTCCTTTCATTTTTTTTTTTTTTAATCATTTTTATTGTTATCTCAGGGAATGTAAATATCCCCTATGATAGCAATAGGTAGTGACAGGTACTCTTTTTTGAAAAAATTGGGGTCTATTAGACCCTAGATTTCTCCTCTGCCCTCAAAGCATCTGACCACACCAAGATCGGTATGATAAAATGCTTTCCCAATTTCCCAATGGCGCTATTTACATCCGGCGAAATCTAAGTCATAAAATGCTCGTAGCTTCCGGTTTCTTAGGCCATAGAGATGTTTGGAGCCACTCTGGTCTCTGATCAGCTCTATGGTCAGCTGGTTGAATCACCGGCTGCATTCTCAGGTTCCCTGTTGAGACAGGAGAGCCAGAGAAAAACACGGAAGACGGTGGGGGGGGGGGCATTCTCTCCCACTGCTTGTAAAAGCAGTCTAGAGGCTAATTAGCCGCTAGGATTGCTTTTACATGAAAGCCGACCGCTGGCTGAAAAGAATGATACCAAGATGATACCTAAACCTGCAGGCATCATTCTGGTATAACCACTCAAAGTCGTGAATGCTGTACCTGAAGACAAAAATATGGTTAACAATAAAGCACAGTAAACGGTAAAGTATAAAAAATTGCAGACCTGAAAAGCAAACATGATAAAACATAATAACAATAAAACATTGCAGAATAGAATACAGTAAAAAAGAGCAGAACAATAGAGAGAATAGAGAGAGAGAGAGAGAGAGAGAATAGAGAGAGAACAATAAAACTACAACTATTATTTTTTATTTTATATTTTTGTTTGTGTTTTTTTTTTTTTTTTTTTTTTTTTACACTTTTTTTGTAACTGTAACTTTTATAACTGTAACCGGTTCCACGTTCGGGTCTCTCAAAATGCGATGGCATCTTGGGAGACCCTGTGAAAGTGTGTCCTAGTCTGTGCAATGCTGTACCCTACACTAATACTCAACTAGTGAATGGTAGCGTTCAAAACATTCACCAATGCAAAGACCAGGATTGTCAGGACAGGAGGGACAATAATAGCGGGTGTCACGCCTATATCCGCGCTTGCTGCAGACACAACATCTTTTTTGGGGGGGTTCGTTGGGTAGGGGTACACGGGAGGACATAAAAATGCCTCTCATGCAGCCGACTGCATTTGGTTGGGGATGTGAATGGGGGAAGTACGGGCGCTGCAGAAGTGGTGGGTTCCCAATTAGGATTGGCGAATGCAGCAGGAAGGGCATTATGGGCACGACGGGCCTGTGTTTGTCTTCTTGGTGGCAGCGGGACACTATTTGTGCTTGCCACCTCACCAGCTTGAACTGCACTTATGGGACTCGCCACGTCACCAAGTGTTACTGCAGTGCTGGTTTGACTACGACCGGGGTGTACTAGGCCGCTGGCGCTTGCCAGTTCACCAAAACGCTACCAAAAAAACTGTTAACGATCGCAGGGATCAGGCCTGACTCTGCGAACGCTGCAGTTATGCATTTAGTGTTTTGTAAGTGACAGTGATCGATCGATACTGCACTTGGGTGGGCTAGGCTGGGCCGGGCGGAGGGGCAAAACGCAGGTGCTAGCAGGTATCTGGGCTGATCCCCTGACACTGCGTTTTTGGGAACCCTAAACTGCTGGGGACGCCAGTATAGATCTGATCGGATCAGATATTGATCAGTTCAGATACTATACCACTAAGGGAGGTGTACGGTGCGTGCGTGGGTGTTAGCGCTACTGGCACTAACCTGACGCTGCCTGGGGCTGGTGCTTGCCAGTTCACCAAAACGCTACCAAAAAAAACTGTTAGCGATCGCAGGGATCAGGCCTGACTCTGCGAACGCTGCAGTTATGCGTTTAGTGTTTTGTAAGTGACAGTGATCGATCGATACTGCACTTGGGTGGGCTGGGCCGAGCTGGGCGGAGGGGCAAAATGCAGGTGCTAGCGGGTATCTGGGCTGATCCCGCTAACACTGTGTTTTTGGGAACCCTAAACTGCTGGGGATGCTAGTATAGATCTGATCGGATCAGATATTGATCTGTACAGATACTATACCACTAAGGGAGGCGTATGCTGCGTGCGTGGGTGTTAGCGGTACTGGCGCTAATCTGACGCTGCCTGGGGCGACGCATATCACCGTCGGGTGATCAGGGGGCTAAATCTTTATTCGGTAATAAACGGCGGGTGCCCTGACACTATAAAAAATAAACAAACTAACCAGCGTCACCCGTAACACTTATACGGTGATCAGTGGTGAAAGGGTTAACTAGGGGGCAATCAAGGGGTTAAAACATTTATTAGGTAGTATATGGGGGTCCCTGTCGCTATAAAACGCTGACGGCGAACCTAAATATT
Source organism: Aquarana catesbeiana (assembly GCF_042186555.1). NCBI lineage: Eukaryota > Metazoa > Chordata > Amphibia > Anura > Ranidae > Aquarana > Aquarana catesbeiana. The sequence goes on along the minus strand of NC_133324.1, from coordinate 179,340,980 downwards.
TACGTCCCTAACTAGCGTCACCAGCGACACTAATACAGCGATCAGAAAAATGATCGCTTAGCGACACTGGTGACAGGGGGTGATCAAGGGGTTAAAACTTTATTAGGGGGGGTTAGGGGGGTACCCTAGACCTAAAGGGGGCCTAACACTCACTGCCCTGACACTGTAACTGTCACAAACTGACACCAATACAGTAATCAGAAAAAAAAAAAAAAAAAAACCTGCTTGGTGTCAGTTTGTGACAGGGGGGGGGTGATTGGGGGGGGATTGGGGGGCGATCGGGGGGGGGATCGGGGTGTTTAGTGTGCCTGGCATGTTCTACTGTGTGTAGTGTGTTGGTGCACTTACATTGCAGTCTTCTCTCCTCGGCCCGGAACGGAAAATACCGAGCCGAGGAGAGATGACATCATTTCCTCTGCCTCTGTGTACAATACAGAGGCAGGGAAATGATCCCATTGGCTGAGAGTGATCGCGAGGGGGGGGCCACGAATGGATGGCCTCCCCCTCACCTCCGATCGCCGGGGAAGATTTGCCGACCGCCGCAGGCACCGGGGGGGGGTCCGATCGGACCCCCCACCCGCGGGCAGGCAAGGACGTACATACACGTCCTTTTGCCTGCCCGTGCCATTCTGCCGACGTATATAGTCGTGCGGCGGTCGGCAAGTGGTTAAAGACTTACCTTATTATTTTGAAAAGTGTATGTCAAAATTTGTTTCATACATGAATCTAATAAAAGACTAATCTTTAAATTAGTTATGATGAATTGCTTGGAATAATCTCCCCTCGCTTGGAGCTTCATAACACGTGCTACAGAACAAGTATCCACCCTGCTGAAAGATTACTGATCACATTAAGGTACTTTTCAGCACTGATGTCCTTTGTCATGTGAATGTAGGAGAATGCAAAAATGTTTATTTTGAAGTCTTCAAACATGTGTCATTATAAATATATAACCCGACAAAAGTTGGCGTAATCATGATTTATTCAAGTATAGTTTTAAAAAAATAACAAATTGGCACATGTCTCTCAAGTAGGCCTCTGGAAAATATTTTTATAAAAAACCTTGAACAGACCTCATAAATCACAGATTGTAATATGTTTTCTTAAAAGGGGCCTCAGTGGAGTAGTGACTGGCAGAAGCCTGGTCATCACTGGCAGTTCTGGGATCAGGCCTAGCCTCGCCATGTTGACTTGTCACATACATACCTGGATTTGGGGGGGCCTGATTGAAGGAATTGGGGATGGGATAGGGAATGTTACTGTGTGTAACTTCATATCTGGAGGTTGCCTTTTCAAAGCTAGAAAGATAGGATGGGGGATTATAAGGGTAGGAGTGGTGTTGTTGTTCAGGGTAGTGGTAGTATCTGGGGTAGTTAGGGGGAGGTCTTGGTGGTGGCACATATGGCACTTGAAATGAAGCTTCCTCACGTGGCTCTGAGAAGGAGTGCAGCACTTGTTCAATAGTGCTTCACATTTCAAAGTAGCACTCAGGTTTGACTTTCTTTATTAGAGGGACAAAACTGAGCGCCAGTATAGTAATAGCTTATTTCTCTCACATGGCATGTCTATACCACAAATGACACCCCAAAATACATTCTGCTACTCCCCCTGAGTATAGCGATACCACATGTGTGGGTTGCTGAGCCTTTGTGCTTTCTGACACCACTCGATACTGTTTTTTATCTTTTACTTTTTATGTGATCACTCCTTGTAATCACCCAACTAGGTGGCTTTCACTTTTTTAATAAATTTCTATTTTTGGATTTACGCACTATGTGGAGGCCCTTCTCTTCTTTCCTTTTTTATGGTTTGTTGTGACACCATTGGGAGTTCGTATATCCTATCAAGTGTGACCACCGGATGGGAGTCCAAGTTCATTAGCCAGGCTGTCTCAGCTACACCATTTGCTTACCACGGATTTTGATGGAAGTATTGAGGCGTATTTCCACACCAGCTCCTTCCACCAAATATCTGCCGGATTGTTGAATCCAAACACCTGATTGACCCACCACCGTATGGTGAGTGTGTCCACTTCTCATGGTAAGCGTACCCATTCCTTCAATATTTCCATCTTGATGCGGCAAAATATCTTATGAAGAAGTTATTCCTGTCACATATAGTGGTTGATTTATTATCATCTACAGGCATCATCTACATGTGGGACTTTATCTCATTTTACTGAAGAATCTCCTATCTTTTTGGTTTATCACAGACAGTTTTAGTTGCAGTTTTTTCTTTTTGCTGTCTTATGCCCCGTACACACGATCGGATTTTCCGACGGAAAATGTGTGATAGGACCTTGTTGTCGGAAATTCCGACTGTGTGTGGGCTCCATCACACATTTTCCATCGGATTTTCCGACACACAAAGTTTGAGAGCAGGCTATAAAATTTTCCGACAAGAAAATACGTTGTCGGAAATTCCGATCGTGTGTAGACAAATCCGACGCACAAAGTGCCACGCATGCTCAGAATGAATAAAGAGATGAAAGCTATTGGCCACTGCCCCGTTTATAGTCCCGACGTACGTGTTTTACGTCACCGCGTTTAGAACGATCGGATTTTCCGACAACTTTGTGTGACCGTGTGTATGCAAGACAAGTTTGAGCCAACATCCGTCAGAAAAAAATCCTAGGATTTTGTTGTCGGAATGTCCGAACAAAGTCCGACCGTGTGTACGGGGCATTAGATGGACATTTTCACCTACCTGTGACAAACTTTTCTGATTTGTTTGTCTTTTTTGTTATTGTAAATTGTTCACGTTGATATCTGACCTTTAAGTTACTATCAGCTTTATATTTGCACGTAAGGTGATACTTCACTTTCGCACTTTGTTACATACTAGCGCTGCATTTTTTATCTTTTCACTTGGGACTTTTTCACTGCCTGGCCACATACAGAGGCCCAACATGCAGGGAGCACCACCAGGTGTTCTAGGAGCATAAATTACACATCACATTTCTCAACCACCTAATACACTTTTGAAGGCCCTGGAGCACCAGGACAATGGAAACACCCACAAAATGACCCTATTTTGGAAAGCTAACACCCCAATGTATAATCTATGAGGCATAATGAATCTTTTGAACCGTTCATTTTTTTTTCAGAAGTTTTTGGAAAATGTGGGAAAAAAATGAAAACGCATTTTTATAAGATATTTCCAACACATAGCATTTAGATAGCAAAATTGACACCCCAAAATACATTCTGCTACTCCTCCTGAGTATTACAATACCACATGTGTGTGATTTTTTCACTGCCTGGCCACATACAGAAGCCCAGCATGCAGGGAGCACCATCAGGTGTTCTAGGAGCATAAATTACACATCACATTTCTCAACCACCTATTACACTTTTGAAGGCCCTGGAGCATCAGGACAATGGAAACACCCACAAAATAACCCCATTTTGGAAAGCTAACACCCCAACATATAATCTATGAGGCATGATGAGTCTTTTGAACGGTTCATTTTTTTTACAGAAGTTTTTGGAAAATGTGGAAAAAAAATGAAAACGCATTTTTTTTACACAAAGTTGTCCGTTTATAAGATATTTCCAACACATAGCATTTAGATAGCAAAAATGACACTCCAAAATACATTCTGCTACTCCTCCTGAGTATGGCGATACCACATGTGTGAGACTTCTACACAGCCTGGCCACATACAGGGATCCAACATGCAAGGAACACCGTCAGGTGTGCCAGGGACACATAGCATGCACATACCAAGAATTACACCCCAAAATACATTATGCTGAGCAAAGTGAAAACAAAAAAGATTACTTGTGGTTGTAGTAGCGCAGTTGTACACAGGAGGATAGCACTGGTCCAGGCAGCAGGCAGGGACTTGGTCAGCAACGGCGAACACAATTGTCCAGGCAGCAGGCAGGGTTACTGTCCATATAAAGTCTAGGGTCAGTGCAGGCAGAGATATTGTCAGCAGTGCCAAAAATATTGGTCCTGGTAGTAGGCAGGTCCATGCGGTGTGGTCAGTGCGATAGGCAGAGGCATGATGGCAGTAAGTCCTACAGGCAGAAGTAGGGCCTCCTTCAGGACAGAATGGGGACAGGGGTAGAGGCTTCTCCCACCCAAATCTCTTTGAAGCCTCCGAGTCTCCAGACCCTAATCTAGGATTGAGAAAACAAAAAAAATTGTTTTCTTCATCCAGAAAAACAATTCTGGAGCCCCTCACATATGTGAGACCCCTGTGTTGAATCCCACTAGTCCAGTAGCAGGGTACAAGATTAGTTCATGAGGCAGGTAAAAAATATGGTCAAACAGTCCAAGGTCAGTTCCAGATCAGGCAGATGTATGTACAGAATCGTTAGGCAGAAGCATGGTCAAATAACAGTCCAGGGTCAGTTCCAGATCAGGCAGAGGTATGTACAGAATCGGCAGACAGAAGCTTGGTCAAATAACAAGCCAGGGTCAGTTACAGAGCAGGCAGTGGCATAAGGGGTGTGAGGGTAAATTGCAGGAACTGAGGCTTACATTTACCATACTTCACTAATAATTTACTGAAGTATGGTAACGGCGAAAACACCTAGGCACAGAGGCCTGGTTCGGAAGGACATTGTGCACAATAAAAAGATGTGTCTCTTCTGAATCCTGCTCTGGTACACACCTTACATTTTTTTTTTTACGTCGTTGGCCTGTTGGTTTGGGAAGGATTTTATCGGGAAAGTGGCGTTCGGAGAGTCGACTAAGAACATTTGATTGGATACTTTCTGGTGGACCGTTCGGGAATATAAGGGCAGTGAAAACTTCCTCCTGGTAGCCAAGGAAGCATTTGGGGTTTTGGGTGGAGTAGCGGTAAAATTACATATGAATTGTATATGGCCAATTGAAAAAAATAAATTGCAACTTTTTTATACCAATAGTATGTCCGTCTTGTGGCAAGGTATGGTTCCAGCATCTGGTCATTTAAGTCGACTCCCCCCATAAACAAATTATAATCATAGATGCATTTAGGTTTCTGTATGGGGCCATTCCTTCTGGGGATTTCCACGAAGGTATCATTGTGGATTGAAGACAACATGTAGACATCCCTTTTGTCCCTCCACTTCACTGCCAAAATCTCCTTGTTTCGTAGACTTGCCGTTTCTCCTTTTCTCAATTTCTTTTTGACAAGACTTTGAGGAAAGCCCTTCCGGTTTTTTTTTATGGTGCCTCATGCTGGTGTCTTCTTCCGGTGAAGGTTGTGGAACAGGGGCAGAGATGTGTAGACGTTGTCTATGTATAAATTGTAGCCTTTCTCCAGTAGGGGGTATATGAGGTCCCAAACAATTTTCTCGCTTGATCCCAAGTAGTCTGGGCAATTAGGGGGTTGCAGCCGGGTGTCCTTCCCTTCATACGCTTTGAAGGCATATATGTACCCTGTTACTCGGTCACATAATTTGTATACCTTCACCCCATAGCGGGCCCTTTTACTGGGAATAAATTGTTTGATTTTAAGCCACTAAATTTAACAAGGAACTCATCCACACATATGTTTTGGTTTGGTCAAATTTTGAAAAGCTTGTCATAGTTTGGGTCATTTCAGGGAGGGCACTGGGTATTGTCATTGAAATGAAGGAACCTCATTATCATGAGGTATCTGTTTCTGGGCATTACCTTGGAGAATATTAGCATGTGGTGGATTAGTGGGTTGACCAATAGGACATCAAAGTGGTTTTTTTTGGTGAGTCCCATATTAAATGTGAGGCCTAAAAAAACCTTCAACTCCTCCACCGTTAGGTCTCTCCACTCGTAGGAATGGGCATAGTAGGACATTGGATTATTTAAAATAAATTGCTGTGCATAAAGGTTGCACTGGGCCACAATATTTGATAGCATGTCCTCGGTAAAAACTAAATAAAAAAAATGTATTAGGGAAAAATTCTCTGTGTCCACCTGGACTCCTGGCTGGGTAGTGAAAGGGGGAATGTTGGCTTCTCCTGAATTAGGAGGAAGCCACAAGGGGTTCTGCAGGGCATAGGGAAGGCTGGCATGGGTCCTTGGCCTTTCTTGACGAGGTACTGCAGTGCTGGTGGATGGCAATGTGGTGCTGGTGGATGGCACTGCGGTGCTGGTGGATGGTACTGCCATGCTGGTGGATGCCACTGCCTCCTCACCAGAACGCCTTTGTTTGGCGGGCCGAATATCTTCCTCCTCTGAGTCACTCAGTGTTCCACTACTGAGGACTGGCTCATAATTTATGTCCGACTCAGAATCGGAGTCTGAAAGGGAATCCGAAAAAGAGAGCTCCCCGTTGCTCTCGTCGGCCTGGGAAAGTATTTGGTACGCCTCCTTGGCAGAAAAGCATCTTTTGGATATGGTTGCTGGTGGTGATGCGACTACACAGGTGTGTGTTAAGCCTGCACTGATGGGCACTGATGAGGCGGCACTGATGAGCACAGGTGGGCACTGAGGTGGCACAGAGGGGCACTGATGAGGTGGAACAGATGTGCACTGATGAGGTGGAACAGATGTGGACTGATGAGGTGGAACAGGTGGGCACTGATGAGGTGGCACAGGTGGGCACTGTTGAGGTGGCACAGGTGGGCACTGATGAGGCGGCACAGGTGGGCACTGATGAAGTGGAATAGATGTGCACTGATGAAGTGGAACAGATGTGCACAGATGAGGTGGAACAGATTGGCACAGGTGGGCACTGATGAGGTGGCACAGGTGCGCACTGATGAGATGGCACATGTGGGGACTGATGAGGTGGCACAGGTGGGCACTGAGGTGGAACAGATGTGCACTGAGATGGCACAGAAGTGCACCAATGAGGTGGCACAGCTTGGCACTGAAGAGGCAGCACAGATGGGGTGGCAAAGATGGAGCGGCACAGATGGGCACTAATGAGGTGGCACAGATGGGCACTGATGAGGCGGCACAGATGTGCACTGATTGATTGCACAGCTATGCACTGAGGCAGCACAGATGGGCACTGATTGGCACAGGTGGGCACTGATGAGGTGGCACAGGCACTGATGAGGTGGCACAGGTGGGCATTGATTGTGAAGATGTGCAGATGGACACTGATCACCGATGGCAGACAGGTGGGCACCGATTGGCACAGGTGGCCACCGATTGGCACAGGTGGGCACCAATTTGCACAGGTGGGCATTATACTGATGGGGCACTGTAAACATTTTTTTAACTCACAAAAGCTCACAGATCGCTGTCAGATTCTCTCTCTCCTCACATTCTGACTCTGTGTGAGGAGAGAGCCGGCAATGAGAGATGAATTCATATGTTTACATTTCAGATCATCGCTCATTGGCCAGGGCGATCGCGCTGTAAATGGCCGCTGTGATTGGCCATTTACAGCGATCTGTGATTGGCTGTGGTAGCTCCAGCCAAAAAATCTATGTTAAGCTTTTTGGAAAACATAAGGAAGCGTTATCACCCCTGTGACATTTGTTTTGCTGTCTGTGCACCTCTTCAGAAGATTTCACCTCACTTTCTGTCCCAATGACAAATGTTTTTTGACAATTTGGGGTTTTTAGTGAAACAAGGATTGTTGATAAAGCATCAGTAGAGAGGAGACACATTTTTTCCCATATTAACTCTTACAGGAGAGAATTTCCCTTCCTAGGGGTAGATTTCATTTCACTTCCTGTTGTCTCCTTCCGTTTGCAAGTAGGAGTCATTTGTAAGTTGGATGTTTGAAAGTAGGGGCCCGCCCTATATACTCTGCAAAAGTTGGGGCCTTAGGTGTTCGTGTTGCCACAACACTGTAAGCCCTCACAGTTACTCTTGGTGGGCGCAGAAATGGGCCCTGCTGTGAAATATTAGATCAAGAATTGTAATTACACGCCTCTGTTAAACAGGGGCTGAAAAATTGGGCCGTAGGCACTGGTGCTGGTGCCACAATAATGCAACCCCTCACAGATACTCTAGTTGGAGCGCAGAAACGAGCCCTGCTGCAAAGTATTGCATCAAAAATTGTAATTACACACCTCTGTTAAACAGGGGCTGAAAAATAGTCCTTAGGCACTGGTACTGGTGCCCAGAACCAAAATATTCCTACAAGCTATCAGCATGATCTTTGAGGAGAAGGAGGATAGTCACTCAGCATAACAGAATAGTCACTCAGCATCAGCATAGGCAGTCTTAAAGGGATCTGACATTTCAAAAAAAAATAATTTGGTTACATCAGCATCAGGTGCTTGGTAGCTGGTGGTGATCCAAGACTGATTCATTTTTATGAAGGTCAGTCGATCGACCGAGTTGGTGGACAGGCGAACCCTGTGATTGGTTACAAAGCCTCCAGCAGCACTGAATGTGCATTCCGACAGAATGCTGGATGCAGGACAGGCCAGTAGCTCAATTGCATACTGTGCAAGCTCTGCCCAGTAATCCATCCTCAAGACCCAGTAACCTAGAGGATTTTCGGTGGGAAAGGTGTCCAAGTCAGATCTTGCCCTTAGGTATTCCTGTACCATGTAAAACAGATGCTGGCGATGGTTGCTGGAACCGATCATACCTTGGGGCTTACGATCTAAAAAATTCTCTGAACGCATCGGTCAGACGGCCACCTTCTCCATCTCACCTTCTTTGACTGACCGAAGCCTCAGCAACACATTGTCCAGGAACAGGAGTTTGTAACCTCCCAGTCTCTGGGAACACATTGTACAGACCTTTCTGCAAGGCCTCCCGAAGATGTTTCATCCTCTGTTCCCTCTGCGACGCAAGCTAGGGTCCGCAACCTTACCTTTGTGGTGTGGATCAAGGAGGGTTGCCAGCCAGTATTGATCCCTCTCCTTGATACCAGGATTACGAGGATCCTTCCGCAGGCTTTGCAAGATCAAGGAGACCATGCAGCATAGGTTTGCTGAGGCATTCGGTCCGGAGTCCTCTGGGTCACTAAGGGCGACATGGTCCGCAGCCACATCCTCCCATCCACATACAAGTCCATGGGTTTCTTGGGACTGTAAATGATCCCTTAAAGACTGCTGCTGATGCTGAGTGCCAGGCTCCACCTCCATGCTGACACAATGCTCCTCCTCCTCCACCTTTTCCTGTGTGATCGGCAGGCATGCAGGAACACTGTCTGGATAAAGGGGGCCTTGAGAGGTAAGGAAGTCCTCCTCTTCCTGCCTCTGTTCTGCCTCAAGTGCCCTGTCCATTATTCCATGCAGCGTGTGCTCCAACAGGTGGACAAGGGGGACAGTGTCACTGGTGCATGCACCGTCACTGCTCACCATCCTCGTGGCCTCCTCAAATGGTGACAAGACAGTGCATGCATCCCTGATCATGACCCACTGGCATAGGGAAAAAAGGGAAAAAAAAAACAAGCTCCCCTGACCCTGTCCTGGTGCCATAGTCACACAGGTACTCATTGATGGCCATCTGCTGCATGTGCAGCCGCTGCAGCATTGCCAATGTTGAGTTTCACCTGGTGGGCATGTCACAGATTAGGCGGTTCTTGGGCAGGTTAAATTCCTTTTGGAGGTCAGGCAGCCGAGCACTGGCATTATATGACCGGCATAAATGCACACAGACCTTCCTGGCCTGCCTCAGGACATCCTGTAAGCCCGGGTACCTGCCCAAGAACCGCTGCACCACCAAGTTAAGGACATGAGCCAAACAGGGCACATGGGTCAGTTGTCCCTGTCAGAGGGCAGAGAGGAGGTTGGTGCCATGTCGCAAACCACCATTCCTGCCTTAAGCTGGCGTGGCATCAACCACCTCTGAGCCTGCCCATGCAGAGCTGACAGAATCTATGCACCAGTGTGGCTCCTGTCCCCCAAATACACCAGCTCAGGCACCGCATGGCATCTTTTGGCCTGCGTACTTGAGTAGCCCCTTGAATGCCTACAGAGCACCGCTGGTTCCAAGGAAAAAGCACAGGAAGAGGCCATGGAGGAAGAAGAAGAGGAGGGGATGGAGGAGAGAGGTGTGTCAGAATCACCAGTAGTAGGATTTTGGAGGTGTGGTGGCTGAACAACCTCCAACACTACTGCACCTTGTCCTGCATCCTTCCCAACTGCCAGCAGAGTCAGCCAATGCACCGTGAAAGATAGGTAACGTCCCTGTCCATGCCTGCTGGACCACGAGTCAGCGGTAATTTGCACCTTACCACTGACTGCCCTGTCCAGCGAGGCCAAGACATTGCCTTCCACATGCCGGTAGAGAGCCGGAATCGCCTTCCATGAGAAAAAGTGGTGTTTGGGAACCTGCCACTGAGGAACCGCACATTCCACAAACTTACGGAAGGGGGCAGAGTCTAACAACTAAAAAGGCAGCAGTTGAAGTGCTAGCAATTTAGCCAAGCTAGCATTCAACCGCTGGGCATGTGGATGGCTGGGAGCAAACTTCTTTTGGTGGTGCAGCAGCTGGGGCAGGGAAATTTGCCTGGTACAATCTGATGTCGGTGTACCGATAGCAGATTGCCCCCAAGTACTTGGCTGTGACACACCTAATTCTACACCTTCATTCCTCTCAGTGCAGGTCTCAGAGGGGACTGAAGGTATAGTGGGGTTGGAGATCCCAGCTGATGAGGAGCAAGGAGAGGTCCTCTTTGTTCTTTGGTGTGGGTCTTTTAGGTACGCTTGCCAACAAACTGCATGGCAGGTCAACATATGTCTGGTCAAGCATGTGGTGCCCAAGCGGGTGATGTTTTGGCCACGCAAGATACGCTTGAGACATATGTTGCAAATAGCAGCGGTGGGATCTGATGCACTCATCTAAAAAAAGGCCCACGCCAAAGAAATTTTGGAATAACGTGCAGAGACAGCAGTGCCCTGCACATACGGAGCTCTACGGTGTGATGCAGTCGGTGTGCTGCCCTTAAGCTGGTCCCTGGAGGGCATCCTGCCTCGTTGGTGATGTGCCACCTCCTCCTCCTCTCTCCTATCAGGCACCCATGTGGAGTCAGTGACCTCATCATCCCCTCCCTCCTCATCACTGGAGCAAACCTGGCAGTATACTGCAGCTGGGGGAACATGACTGCCAGATTGCTGTCCTTCTTGGGCACCCCCTCTGTCTGAGCTCACGTTACTACTTTCCTCTAGCTGAGTACCATTATCAGACCCTTCAATACCCTGGGCATCCTCCTGGAGCATGTACCCAACACTGTGGTCAAACAGTTTGGGGGACTCCTCAGGAGGACATGGTGGGGTTAGGGAAGGAGTGACTGATGCCATTGAGCCGAAGAAGAGGCCGCGTTGGCAGCTGCTTTGCCAGACAAAGTACCCTGAGCCTGGGTGAGAGAGGATGAGGAGGATGAGGACGGCTTGATCATTCACTTTACCAAGTCTTCCGCATGTTGCGGCTCAACGCGGCCAGCTGCCGAAAAAAAGGACAAGCTTGTCCCACGGCCATGTGCTGATGGGGATGCACCGTGTCCATGACTAGCACTGTTGCCTCTAGACACAGAGCCTGCTTGCCCTCTTTTATTGGCTTGTGACTGTCTGCCTCTCCTTGTTGGCCTTCCAGACATACTAATGGCCTGCAGTGAGATGTAGCTGCACAAAACTGGGATGTGTATATATATATATATATATATATATATATATATATATATACTGATTATACTGCAGCTAGCAGAATTCCTGCCTGTGGTATTAATAGGATCAGAAGAAGCACACCAACACTTGTCTTCAGGTAACTATTGGTGCAACTGTGCAGGGTACACAGTACCCTAATGCCCTGTACACACGGTCGGATTTTCCGATGGAAAATGTGTGATAGGACCTTGTTGTCGGAAATTCCGACCGTGTGTGGGCTCCATCACATATTTTCCATCGGAATTTCCGACACACAAAGTTTGAGAGCTTGCTATAAAATTTTCCGACAACAAAATTCGTTGTTGGAAATTCCGATCGTGTGTACACAAATCTGACACACAAAGTGCCACGCATGCTCAGAATAAATTAAGAGATAAAAGCTATTGGCTACTGCCCCATTTATAGTCCCGACGTACGTGTTTTACGTCAACGCGTTCCGAACGATCAGATTTTCCGACATCTTTATGCGACCGTGTGTATGCAAGACAAGTTGGAGCCAACATCCGTTGGAAAAAATCCATGGTATTAATAGAATCAGAAAAAGAACAACAGCACTTGTCTTCAGGTAGCTATAGGTGCAACTGTGCAGGGTACACAGTACACTAACTGTAAATAATTCAAGCTGCCTGCCTGTGGTATTAATAGGATCAGAGGAAGAACACCAGCACTTGTCTTCAGGTAGCTATAGGTGCAACTGTGCAGGGTACACAGTACACTAACTGTAAATACTTCAGGCTGCCTGCCTGTGGTATTAATAGGATCAGAAGAAGAACACCAGCACTTGTCTTCAGGTAGCTATAGGTGCAAATGTGCAGGGTACACAGTACACTAACTGTATATACTTCAAGCTGCCTGCCTGTGGTATTAATAGGATCCAAGGAAGAACACCAGCACTTGTCTTCAGGTAGCTATAGGTGCAACTGTGCAGGGGTACATAGTACACTAACTGTAAATACTTCAAGCTGCCTGCCTGTGGTATTAATAGGATCAGAAGAAGAACACCAGCACTTGTCTTCAGGTAGCTATAGGTGCAAATGTGCAGGGTACACAGTACACTAACTGTATATACTTCAAGCTGCCTGCCTGTGGTATTAATAGGATCAGAAGAAGAACAGCACTTGTCTTCGGTTGCTATAGGTGCAACTGTGCATTGTACACAGTACACTAACTGTAAATACTTCAAGCTGCCTGCCTGTGGTATTAATAGGATCAAAGGAAGAACACCAGCACTTGTCTTCAGGTAGCTATAGGTGCAACTGTGCAGGGGTACATAGTACACTCACCGTAAATACTTCAGGCTGCCTGCCTGTGGTATTAATAAGATCAGAAGAAGAACATCAGCACTTGTCTTCAGTTAGCTATAGGTGCAAATGTGCAGGGTACACAGTACACTAACTGTATATACTTCAAGCTGCCTGCCTGTGGTATTAATAGGATCAGAAGAAGAACAGCACTAGTCTTCAGGTAGTTATAGGTGCAACTGTGCATTGTACATAGTACACTAACTGTATATACTTCAAGCTGCCTGCCTGTGGTATTAATAGGATCAGAAGAAGAACAGCACTTGTCTTCGGGTAGTTATAGGTGCAACTGTGCATTGTACACAGTACACTAACTGTAAATACTTCAAGCTGCCTGCCTGTGGTATTAATAGGCTCAGAAGAAGAACACCAGCATTTGTCTTCATGTAGCTATAGGTGGAACTGTGCAGGATACACAGTACACTAACTGTAAATACTTCAAGCTGCCTGCCTGTGGTATTAATAGGATCAGAGGAATAACACCAGCACTTGTCTTCAGGTAGCTATAGGTGCAACTGTGCAGGGTACACAGTACACTAACTGTAAATACTTCAAGCTGCCTGCCTGTGGTATTAATAGGATCAAAGGAAGAACACCAGCACTTGTCTTCAGGTAGCTATAGGTGCAACTGTACAGGGGTACATAGTACACTCACCGTAAATACTTCAGGCTGCCTGCCTGTGGTATTAATAAGATCAGAAGAAGAACATCAGCACTTGTCTTCAGGTAGCTATAGGTGCAAATGTGCAGGGTACACAGTACACTAACTGTATATACTTCAAGCTGCCTGCCTGTGGTATTAATAGGATCAGAAGAAGAACAGCACTAGTCTTCAGGTAGTTATAGGTGCAACTGTGCATTGTACATAGTACACTAACTGTATATACTTCAAGCTGCCTGCCTGTGGTATTAATAGGATCAGAAGAAGAACAGCACTTGTCTTCAGGTAGTTATAGGTGCAACTGTGCATTGTACATAGTACACTAACTGTAAATACTTCAAGCTGCCTGCCTGTGGTATTAATAGGCTCAGAAGAAGAACACCAGCATTTGTCTTCATGTAGCTATAGGTGGAACTGTGCAGGATACACAGTACACTAACTGTAAATACTTCAAGCTGCCTGCCTGTGGTATTAATAGGATCAGAAGAAGAACAGCACTTGTCTTTAGGTAGCTATAGGTGCAACTGTTCAGGGTACATAGTACACTAACTGTAAATACTTCAACCTGCCTGCCTGTGGTGTTAATAGGATCAGAAGAAGAACACTGACACTTGTCTTCAGGTAGCTATAGGTGCAACTATGCAGGGTACACAGTACACTAACTGTAAGTATTCAAGCTGCCTGCCTGTGGTATTAATAGGATCAGAAAAAGAACACCAGCACTTGTATTCAGGTAGCTATAGGTGCAACTGTGCAGGGTACACAGTACACTAACTGTAAATACTTCAAGCTGCCTGCCTGTGGTATTAATAGGATCAAAGGAAGAACACCAGCACTTGTCTTCAGGTAGCTATAGGTGCAACTGTGCAGGGGTGCATAGTACACTAACTATAAATACTTCAAGCTGCCTGCCTGTGGTATTAATAGGATCAGAAGAAGAACACAAGCACTTGTCTTCAGGTAGCTATAGGTGCAAAATTGCAGGGTACACAGTACACTAACTGTATATACTTCAAGCTGCCTGCCTGTGGTATTAATAGGATCAGAAGAAGAACAGCACTTGTCTTCAGGTAGTTATAGGTGTAACTGTGCAGGGGTACACAGTACACTAACTGTGAATACTTCAAGCTGTCTGCCTGTGGTATTAATAGGATCAGAAGAAGAACACCAGCACTTGTCTTCAGGTAGTTATAGGTGCAACTGTGCAGGGTACACAGTACACTAACTGTAAATACTTCAAGCTGCCTGTCTGTGGTATTAATATGATCAGCCAGTATGATTATCAGCCATACGGTGACGGAGCAGCCCCTGGTGATCACCATCTCACACAGCAGACAAGCCTCCATCTACTTCAATGCAGATTATCCATGGATTAGAGGTGAGAGTTCTGTGAGCTCATTTGTGGATATCTCATATCTTTCCTCTTTGTTATTTTTTTGTGGGCTATTATATATGCACCATCACCGCATTTTGTGACTGACTCAATCGAGCTGATCACCCAATAAGAAGAGGACTTACATGCTATACAAACTTTCTTTATCAGTCACCACCATCTCATTGTCCCACTACTTTGTTTATTGCACCATTAATGTTTTTTTATTTATATTTATGTTTTAATTAATTACTTACTGGTTCACATTCACTTTTGGTTTACATTGTTTATTATTTACGTAGCACTAATTTACTGTTGTGCGAGATCACTGTTTATCTTCATTTTCTATATGTGTTTGTGACACTATTAGATCTTGCTGCTGACAGCATACACATTGCACTTTATTGGCATTTACTTATACGTTTGACACTCACATTATTTATTACTATTTATTTAGCTTTTTGCAACACACTTTAGTATCGCGAAGGCTTTTTAGTTTTGCATGTTTAATACATCACTACATTCATGTTTGTTGGCCGACAATTGTGTGCCATTTGTATGCAAGACAAATTTTTGGCAAAAGTCCAAGGCTTTGTCTGCAGAAAATCCGATCGTGTGTACAAGGCTTTAGTCTACCTTAATGAAGAAATTTATTAAAATAGTCAGGAACTACTTATCAGCAACTTGTTAATACAATGAATACTTTGGTCAGGAATATAACATTACTATTGGCATAGAGCTCAGAGGGCAAGAGTATACTGTATAATTTACAGAGTGCAGCTACCATAAGTATGTACCATACAATAGTAAGAAAAAAGTAAAAACTGTCCCTACCTTAAGTAAAGCTCCCAGTACAGCCCCTACCCCTCCTTTGCCATTCACCGCTTGTCCATCACTCATATTGCACATCCTTGTCCCCTGCTCAACCCACCTACAAACAGTGCATAACCCCCTCTCCTTATTCTCACACTCGCAACCATGCACACCCCTACGTCTGCTCCTCACAATCACGCATCATGCAGATCCCCTTCCTCCCCTTTGCATACATTTTTCATTCTCCCCATAACACTTAACAAAGCAAACCCCCTATCACAGGTTCTCTCTACTGAGATATTTGGGGCTTATTACACCTCTGATGTCTCCCCTGTCCTCCACCAAAACTAATAGAGCACAGGAATGCTCCATTTTCATATTCCTCATCCACAGCAGTAAGAGCTGAAACAGAAAGTCATATAATGTACACCACTTCCAAGTTTGTACTAACTAGGGAAGAACCATGAATGGATGTTTGCTGGTCTCCTTCCCCTATACCTGGCAACCTACCATGCCAGTGTTGGGCCTGCAGGTAGGTCTGGGAAAAAAGGCAGGCAGGATTGTCCATTCCGGGGGGTTTGTGTAAACAATCCAGCATTTGTTCAGCTACCGGATTTCAATCTGAAAGCTGACAGTCTGCTTCTGCAATTTACATAAACTTGCAGCCAAGAGTGTGTGGTAAATCCTCCTATTTCTGTAGACATATGTACTATGTCTGTGGTAGCCAAAGGGTGGAAGCTGCATGTGAAGTTACAGAACAGTACAATGTTGAACAGTATCTGCTCCTCTCAGTAGAATGCGTAGAGATCGATGAAAATATTCTTTAATAAAATGACATCTCCTGTTACATCAACCATCAATAAAGTCATCCAGCAATGTGCATCCATCATCATTTATGATGACCCTTTGCCAGATAATATTTTGCTGCTGTGCGATAATGATTCCCAACTACCTGATGGTGTTGCCCATCCACAATACGCAGCAAAATGACATATTGGCTGAATTCACATTCTACGGTGACAGATGTTTTACTGCATTGTAAAACTTATGTCACTGGAAGTACACACAGGAAACAATTGTTCCTATTCCCTCTGCAACACAGCCTAGGGCTGTGCTGTAGTATGCTGCGAAAAAAAGCAGACATGCTGCATATTATCGCAGTGCACCGTACATAATCGCATGGCACTGTACAGCAGAACAGTGCATCATGCTGCTGTACAGCGCCATGAATGAAGTGTAGATTTGTACAGTTCAAATTAAGTTTGTATGGAAAAAAAAGCAGCCATGTGATGCGCTGAATCTTGCACCACACTGCCCCCTACCAAAGCCAGCAACAGACAGCTGTCAAAGTGGCAAAGCACTCTGGCAGCATTCCATTATAATATGAATTTAGCCTTAGCGATGGTAACGTAGAAGGGCAACGTTGTCAGGCGCTGGGTCGTTGTGATTGATGATGGCTCTACATAGCTGGAGGATGTGATTGATGATTGATTTACAATGTCGAGCATTATTTAACTGTTTCAGCAATAAAATACTTTTTCATGGTGTGGGTATCTTTATTTGATTTTACTCTTTGAAGAAATGTGTAAGGGTACTAACATACCATTGTACTCATTACCCTGGGGGGAGGGGATAATATTGAAAAGGGGAATTTAGATCTCCAACACAATCTTCAACATCCTCTTGAAGCATCATATGTGGGGAAGAGGTCCTGTCAAGGTCTGGTTCAAAACATATCACCTCTACAGTGTCTAGCTGTAGCTCTTATTGATGTGCCACCTGAAATGCTGGACAGCTCCCTGCCTGATCCCTTGGACAACTTTACTTTCTATCTTGTTTTTGGTGAATCTCAAACTCCTTGCCCCTTTCATGAATTTCCTATTCAAGTCATTTCTGCACTTTCTGTTTGCCAGATTATTGTGCCCTGCTCCAGCCAATATCTTGCTCCTTGTACTCCTGCTGCCATTTGTATCTTCACTACCACACATTACCATTTTTGGCATGTTCCTTGACTACACTTATGCTTGATCCCAACCGCCTATTACTGACTATTTGGATTGTCCATCGACTACTGCTTCTACTTGATCAGCATCTGCTTCATCCGCTACCTGACCCTGGCTTTCTCACCTCCTAGTGGG
Source organism: Aquarana catesbeiana (assembly GCF_042186555.1). Lineage (NCBI taxonomy): Eukaryota > Metazoa > Chordata > Amphibia > Anura > Ranidae > Aquarana > Aquarana catesbeiana. Next base: position 179,323,194 of record NC_133324.1, on the reverse strand, counting down.
GCGATCCTGAAGGACTGCGACCTGGCACTAGCATACTGGGAATTCATCTCCACCATCATGAGCTTTGGTGAAGGCCAGCTAGTGCTTAGACCCCACACCTTGGGAGAACCAACATTGTCCGCCAGGGTGACCTCCTTATGTTTTATCCTGCTGGTCTAAGTGAACCTCTCTACTGCTATATTGCCTGGTATCACACCATAATATAACCTTGTCCCTTGACAAGGCTTGGTCATCCCCCTGCAAGGACTGCACCCCCCCCCCCCAGTGTTGAAAGGTATGTGGCTAGTTGAAATATGAAAGGGAAAACATACCTATTTTTTTCTTTTTACATTTTAATTGCTACATTAAAACTGAGAAGAATTAGTTGGGTGGCTGCTGTATGTAAGTAAAGCTAATTGTAAAAGAAAAAAAATAAATTATAAAGTGAAATATGTGGGGGATGTTTGGGAGGTGGGGAGTCTTGGTTGCCAAATATTCAGGCAGGTGAACTGGCTAAATATGGCCAGATTTTTGGTGATTCACTAAACCACAAATAGGCTAGGTTCAAATATCATCCTAGTTGTGTGTTTAAATTTAAAGGCTCACAGCTTGCCATATCTGCTTTCATAATAAAGCTGCTTTCATATATAAAATCTCTGTTGTGAATTAATATCTCCACAATTCCTAGATAAGGAAGTGGATGAGTGCTTATTTTTACTTGCTTTTACTACTTGTTTAGAATATGTAAATATTTTAATGTACATAATCTGAGCTCAGGTTTACTTTAAGGATGCAAACAAAATACAAATACCCTAAGAATCAAATAAGAATGTTAATATTAATTATTGGGCCTCATTCACACTTGGCTTTTCTGAAAACACGGGAGAATCACGTGTTTCTGTCCACGTTGTCAGAAACACTGTAAAATGCATGATGTGCTTGTGATGCTATTAATCTTTAATAGCATCCCAAATGTGGTGTGATTTTGCTGTGTTTGTCAAGTGGAAAACACGCTTTAAAAAAATGCACAATGCTCCATGCCTGAAAAGGTTCTGGAACTTCTTTGGCTGTGCTTACTCGTAAAAACATGCCCAAAAAAAAAAGCATGTGGGAACGCATGTTTTCGCTACATGAAGTGTGAATGGGGCCTTAAATAAGATTTTATGCCAGTAAGGAGCTGTGGAATACAATAAGTGCAAAGTCCTAGGAACAATCTTTCCACATGACTAAGAATGCACCAGTGCAAAATTATATTGTTAATATTATTTGTTAATTATATTTTAAAATTGCATCTATCCATGACAGCGAATTAAAGCAATTTTTCTATTTCAGTGCAAACTACTCTTCATTACTTTTCTTAAAAAAATTGAGTTTTTACAATAGATTTAAAAGTTAAAGAGAATTATCTAAATATTTGAATAACATGATGTCATCAACTTCAAGGATATATACTAAGAAAAAAAACAAAGGAAGCATTTCTGCTAGCCTATACTTTTGTCTTTCCCAATTGGATACTGTAAGACAGTTTATCTCTCAACACTTAAAATGTAGAGAGTCTCAAAGGAATAACCACCTGCCTTGTCAGCAGACCTGTAATAACAACTGTATTCATAAAAATGATGTCTGCATCTGGAAGAGAAAGAAACAAAAATACTTAAACAAGAAATTCCGAAGTACACGGAAGACTGGTTATTTCAAGATTATGGTAATTTAGTGCTAAACAGATATGGCATAGAAAAATGCAATTGTCACAGAAGTTAAATGTATTTGTAAAACCTTAAACATGCTAAAGCAGTCCTGTCTGGTTCTGTTGATGCAGTAGCTAAAATCAAGCATAAAATGAAAGTTCAATAGCTAATGGTCTTTAAAGCTTTAAATAAGATTAAGGGAATCTTAGTAATGTAGTCCAAAATGCAACTGCACATAATATATACATTTCCTAACAATATGTCCCAGCTAGCAATACTAAGGTTTAGTTTTAAGTATTAAAGTCAAAGAATGACAGTTACTTCTATGGAACTGTGAACACAAGGGGGTACACCAAACATCTCTCCCTCTCCCGGGTGTGATTGCCAATAAATAGTTTCTGAGGGTTACAGAACATCCTTTTAACTATTATGAATCTGTTCTTTGTGTAAAAAATGTAAAGTGAAAGTCCACAAATATTAATCAAATAATAATTGAATATAAAAAACACACAAAAAAAACATAAATTAAATAAAGTAAACCACACTTAATAACCTCCTCAAAACATCCTTTACATAAAAAAAGAAGTAGATGTCTTTTGTTTTTGTTTTTTTCAAGCACATTTTACCAAATCAGTGCAATGGGTGGAACTAGAGATTTTTCTGCTTCACCCAAAAATATTTTGGAGGGTGAAAACAGTGATTTCATCAGAATTTAATTTTGCCAAAAGTACACCATGTATACCTAGTTAGGATTGCACATATCTGTTCCAGGTGAATGACTCACCAAGTAGATAAGGAAGGATGAATATGACAGTTCATTTAAAACAAGTCAGCAGTAGTAACTGTATGTAGCAGTAGTACTTACAGTATATTTATTTTCTAGTTTTATTTAAGGCAGAAAAAAAAATATCTGGACCGCTGCTCTTAATATTGAATGTCCAAAGTTTTAAAAAGAAATTGAAATGAAAAGCGATCTTCCTGTGTCTAACACAGGGCACAATTATATCAACTTGTAACTGCAGTGGCTTCTTTCAATCCTTGCTGTAGTCTCCAAGAGTGTAAGTTCAAGAAACAGTGCAAACAAGTATTCTGCCAATTATTATGTTGTTGAAATAATTATAATATTTTTTGTCAAGCATGCTTCAACTCTCTAACAGTACAGCTTTTCATTTTAGACTAGACCGGCAGTTGCTTGATTGTTAACCATGCATATTATGATTATCTAGCAATGTTTAGAACAGCTGCACTACTAGCGATAACATATAATATATAGCTGGACATGGTTTTGCTCTTGGAAGACTTTGCAAGTAAAATGCTAAAATGCAGATGCTAATAATGGCCACTGCTGCCGGCAGTACATCAGATGCCTCAAAACATCAACAATACCAGGTCTTAGGTTTGACAAGGTTCAGCTACGCTTCCACTACAATCTGTGGCAATATGTTAGATTATTTTCATAGTATCATAATATTCTAGTTTGATTCACAGTGAGCAAAAGACACATTCATGTTTCCTTCCCCTAGAGATGTCTACACTGTAATGTCCCTGGCCACAAACATACAGTATCTCACAAAAGAGAGTACACCTCTCACATTTATGTAAATATTTTATCATATCTTTTAATGTGACAACACTGAAGAAATTACATTTTGCTACAATGTAAAGTGGTGAGTGTACAGCTTGTAAAACAGAGTCAATTTGCTGTCCCCTCAAAAAAACACATCACGCAGCCATTAATGTCTAAACCGCTGGCAACAAACATGAGTACACCCCTAAGTGAAAATTTCCAAATTGGGCCCAATTAGCCATTTTCCTCCACGGTGTCATGTGACTCGCTAGTGTTACAAGGTCTCAGGTGTGAATAGGGGGAAGGTGGTGTTAAATTTGGTGTTATCACTCTCACTCTTTCATACTTGGCACCTCATGGCAAAGAACTCTCAGAGGATCTGAAAAAAAGAATTGTTGCTCTACATCAAGATGGTTTAGGCTATAAGAAGATTACCAAGACCCTGAAACTGACCTGCAGCACGGTGGCCAAGACCATACAGCGGTTTAACAGGATAGAACAGGCAACACCATGGTTTACCAAAGAAGTTAAATGTATGTGCTCAGCGTCATATCCAGAGGTTGTCTTTGGGAAATAGACATATGAGTGCTGCCAGCATTGCTGCAGAGGTTGAAGGGGTGGGGGGTCAGCCTCTCAGTGCTAAGACCATACGCCGCACACTGCATTAAATTTATCTGCATGGCTGTCATCTCAGAAGGAAGCCTCTTCTAAAGATGATGCACAAGAAAGCCTGCAAACAGTTTGCTGAAGACAAGCAGACTAAGGACATGGATTTGCTGAAGACAAGCAGACTAAGGACATGAATTGCTGGAACCAAGTCCTGTGGTCTGATGAGACCAAGATAAACTTATTTGGTTCAGATGGTGCCAGGTGTGTATGTGGCGGCAACCAGGTGAGGAGTACAAAGACAAGTGTGTCTTGCCTACAGTCAAGCATGGTGGTGGGAATGTCAGCACTGGGGAGCTAGAGTTCATTGAGGGAACCATGAATGCCAACATGTACTGTGACATACTGAAGCAGAGCATGATCCCCTCCCTTTGAAGACTGGGCCACAGGGCAGTATTTCAACATGATAACGACCCCAAACACACCTCCAAGATGGCCACTGCCTTGCTAAAGAAGCTGAGGATAAAGGTGATGGACTGGCTAAGCATGTCTCCAGACCTAAACCCTCTTGAGCACCTGTGGGACATCCTCAAACAAAAGGTGGATGTCATGTACCTGGGTGTATTTGTACCTGGGGATGTTCCTGGTCCCACAGCTGGAGTCTTACTTGTTGTGCCACTAAGGATCTCTGGAGTTATAGCTATGTTCTCTTAGTTTGATGCATTACCTTGGACTCACTAGCCCCACCTGCTGCCAGCTGTGGTCAATCTACAATCAAAGCAACCCATAAATAGCAGCACTCCCTATCTCTCAGTGCCCATTTGTTTGGACTAGCTTCCTGGGTGTTTTGACTGCTTTGTGACTCTGAATACTGTATTTGAACTTCTGCCTGAATTCCTGACTACTCTGTAGCCTGCTGATTTTGTACTTCACCGCCAGCTCGTGTATGACCTTTGCCTGCCTGACCAATCTCTGGATTTCGATCATGTACCGCTTTGCCTGATCTGTTGCCGTCCTGATCTACTTGACTAAGTTTTTGCCTGAATCCTCAGCACACAAGTTCCACTTCGGACACTACCTATCACAGGTACCTTACATTACAAATGGGCCACAATGGCAGTGGACCCTGCTGAGATTGTTAAGGCAATTTCACATCAGGGACAATTGATTGGAGCTCATGAACAGCATCTTTCTTCCCTGGACGCTTTCTAGTAAACTTCAGGCGGTGTTTTGCTAATCCAATTTTACAGCATGTCTGGAAGGCCACCAAGGAAAGGCAGATGCTCACAGGCCACTAAAAGAGGGCAAGCAAGCTCTGTGTCTGCAGCCAACAGTGCTGGTCATGCACACGGTGCATCCTCAGCACGTGGCCGTGGGGCATGCTTGTCCTTTTATTCGACAGCTGGCCGTGTTGAGCCACAACATGCAGAAGAGTTGGTAGAGTGGATCACAAAGCTGTCCTCATCCTCCTCATCCTCTGTCACCCAGGCTAGGACAAGTTTGGCTGCCAATGCAGCTGCCAAAGTGGCCTATTCCATAGGCTCAATGGCATCAGTCACTTCTTCCCTAGCCCCACCATCATGTCCTGAGGAGTCCCCCGAACTGTTCGACCACAGTGTCGGGTACATGCTGCAGGAGGATGCGCAGCATTTTGAGGGCTCAGATGATGGTACCCAAGTTGAGGATGAAGGCTGTAACCTGGCCCCAGAATGAAGGGGTGCCCAAGAAGGACAAGAAACTGGCAGTCATGTTCCCCAGCTGCAGCATACTGCCAGGTTTGCTCCAGTGGTAAGGAGGGAGGGGATGATGAGGTCACTGACTCTACGTGGGTGCCTGATAGAAGAGGGAAGGAGGAGGCACATCTCCAACGAGGCAGGATGCCCTCCAGGGGCCAGCTTAAGGACAGCCAACCGACTGCATCACACCGCAGAGCTCCGCATGTGTTGGGCGCTGCTGACTCCACACGTTTTTTCAAAAGTTCATTGGTGTGGGCCTTTTTTGAGACGTGTGCAGCAGATCACACCGTTGCTGTTTGCAACATATGTCTGAAGCATATCAAGCGTGGCCAAAACAGCAGCCGCTTGGGCACCACTTGCTTGACCAGACATATGTCGAGCTCCCATGCAGTCTGTTGGCAACAGTACTTAAAAGTCCCACACCAAAGAACAAGGCGGACCTCTCCTTGCTCCTCATCAGCTGGGATCTCCAACCCCACTACACCTTCAGTCCTCTCAGACCTGCACTGAGCAGAATGAAGGTGTAGAATTAGGTGTCCCAAGCACTTGTGGGCAATATTCTGGCAGTACACCTAAATCCGATTGTAGCAGGCAAATTTGCCTACCCCTGTTGCTAAGCCATCGAAAGAAATTCGGTCCCAGCCATCCACATGCTCAGCGGCTGAATACTAGTTTGGCTAAATTGCTAGCACTCCAACTGCTGCCTTTTCAGCTGTTAGACTCTGCCTCCTTTCGAGAATTTGTGGAATGTGCAGTGCCTCAGTGGCAGGTTCCCAAACGCCATTTTTTTTCCTCGGAAGAGCATTCCAGCTCTCTACCGGCATGTGGAAGGCAATGTCTTGTCTTCGTTGGAAAGGGCAGTCAGTGGTAAGGTGCGTATTACTGCTGACTCATGGTCCAGCAGGCATGGACAGGGATGCTACCTTTATTTCACGGTGCACTGGGTAACCGTGCTGGGAGCTGGGAAGGATGCAGGACAGGGTGCAGTAAGGTTGGAGCTTGTTCCGCCACCACACCTCCAAAATGCTGGTAGTGGTGATTCTGCCACATCTCTCTCCTCCACCCCTCCTCCTCTTCTTCCTCTATGGCCTCTTCCTGTGCAGATTTGACCTCGGAACCAGTGGTGCTCCGTAGGCGTTCTAGGGGCTACTCAAGCTCTCAGGCAAAAATATGCCATGTGGTGCTTGAGTGGGTCTGCTTAGGGGACAGGAGCCACACTGGGGCAGAGATTCTGGCAGCTCTGCAGGGGCAGGCTCAGAGGTGGTTGATGCCACGCCAGCTTCAGGCAGGAATGGTGGTTTGCAATAATGGCACCAACCTCCTCTCTGCCCTTCGACAGGGAAACTTGACCCATGTTCCCTGTTTGGCTCACGTCCTTAATTTGGTGGTGCAGCAGTTCTTGTGCTTACAGGGCTTACAGTATCTCCTGAGGCAGGCCAGGAAAGTCTGCTGGCATTTCCGCCGGTCATATAATGCCAGTGCTCGGCTGGCTGACCTTCAAAAGGAAAGCAACCTGCCCAAGAACCGCCTCATCTGTGACATCCCCACCAGGTGGAACTCAATGTTGGCAATGCTGCAGCAGCTGCACATGCAGCAGAGGGCCATCAATGAGTACCTGTGCGAGTATGGCACCAGGACAGGGTCAGGGGAGCTTGGCTTTTTTTCGCCACGCTAGTGGCTAATGATCAAGGATACATGCACTGTCCTGTCACCATTTGAGGAGACCACGAGGATGGTGAGCAATGACAGTGCATGCATCAGTGATATTGTTCCTCTTGTCTTCCTGTTGGAGCACATGCTGCGTGGAATAATGGACAGGGCACTTGAGGCAGAACAGAGGGAGGAAAAGGAGGACTTCCTTACCTCTCAAGGCCCCCTTTATCCAGGCAGTATTCCTGCAGGCCTGCTTATCACACGGGAAGAGGAGGAGGAGGAGGATTGTGTCAGCATGGAGGTGGAACCTGGCACTCAGCATCAGCAGCAGTCTTCAAGGGATCATTTTCAGTCCCCAGAAACCCATGGACTTGTACGTGGCTGGGAGGAGGTGGCTGCGGATCATGTCGTCCTTAGTAACCCAGAGGACTCCGGACCGTATGCCTCAGCAAACCTACGCTGCATGGCCACCCTGATCCTGCAAAGCCTGCGAAAGGACACTCAGATTCGTGGTATCAAGGAGAGGGATCAGTACTGGCTGGCAACCCTTCTTGATCCACATTACAAGGGTAAGGTTGAGGAACTTATCCAGCCTTCGCAGAGGGAGCAGAGGATGAAACATCTTCGGGAGGCCTTGCAGAAAAGTTTGTGCAATGCGTTTCCAGAGCCTGGGAGTTTGCAATTACCTGGTCCTCCTGGACAACGTGCTGCTGAGACTTCGGTCAGTCACAGAAGGAGCGGTGGAGAAGGGGGCCATCTGACCGATGCGTTCAGACAATTTTTTAGTCCGCAGCCCCAAGGTCTGATCAGTTCCAACAACCATCATCAGAGTCTGATTTACATGGTGCAGGAATACCTTGGGGCAAGATCAGATTTGGAGATCTTTCCAACCGAAAATCCACTGGGTTACTAGGTATTGAGGATGGATCACTGGCCAGAGCTTACACAGTATGCAATTGAGCTACTGGCCCGTCCTGCATCCAGCGTTCTATCTGAACGCACATTCAGTGCTGCTGGAGGCTTTGTAACCGATCACAGAATGCGTCTGTCCACAGACTGGGTTGATCGGCTCACCTTCATAAAAATTAATCAGTCTTGGATCACCAGCTACCAAGCACCTGATGCTGATGTAACCAATTAATTTTTTAATGAATGTGAGATGCCTTTGAAGACTGCCTATGCTGATGCTGAGTGACTATCATGTTCCTCCTCAATGTTCATGTTGATAGCATCAAAGAACATTTTTGGTTCTTGACACCACCACCAGTGCCTAAAGCCCATTTTTTCTGCCCCTTTAACAGGGGCTTGTAATTACAATTTTTCTGTAATATTTTGCAGCAGGGCTCATTCCTGCACTCAACTAGAGTATCTGTTAGTGGTTGCAGTGTTGTGGCACCACCACCACGCCTAAGGCCCAATTTTTCTGCCCCTGTTTAGCAGGGGTGCTTAATTACAATTTTGCTGTAATATTTTACAGCAGGGCTTGTTCCTGCGCTCAACTAGAGTATCTGTGAGGGGTTGCAGTGTTGTGGCACCACCACCGCCGCCTAAGGCACAATTTTTCTGCCCCTGTTTAACAGGGGCAGGTAATTACAATTTTTGCTGTAATATTTCACAGCAGGGCATGTTCATGTGCCCAACTAGAGTATCTGTGAGGGATTGCAGTGTTGTGGCACCAGCACCAGTGCCTAATGCCCGATTTTTCTACCCCTGTTTAACAGGGCCAAGTAATTACAATTTTTGATCTAATATATTCACAGCAGGGCCTGTTCCTGCGTCCACCAAGAGTAACTATGAGGGCTTACAGTGTTGGGTCAGCACCACCACACCACCACCAAAGGCCCAGTTTTTCTGACCCTGTTCAACAGGGGCATGTAATTACAACTTTTGATCTAATATTTCACAGCAGGGCCAGTTCCAGTGCCCACCAAGAGTAACTGTAAGGGCTTACAGTGTTTTGGTACCACCAACACCTAAGGACCAAATTTCTGCAGAGTCTATAGAGCAGACCATATAGTATATACAGGCAGTCCCCTACTTTCAAACATCCGACTTACAAACGACTCCTAGTTACAAACAGAGGGAGACAACAGGAAGTGAGAGGAAATCTACCCTTAGGAAGGGAAATTCTCTCCTGTAAGAGTTAATATGGGAAAAAGGTGTCTCCTCCACTGATGCTTTATTATCACCAATCCTTGTTTCCCTAAAAAACCCACATTTTCTAAATCCAATTGTCATTGGAACAGAAAGTGAGGTAAAATCTTCTGAACAGGGGCACAGACAGCAAAACAAATGTTACAGGAGTGATAACGCTTACCTATGTTATCCAACATAGGTAGTGGAGCTACACTTAAAAAATGTACCTGTTCCAAATTACAAACAGATTCAACTTAAGAACAAACCTACAGTCCCTGTCTTGTTTGGACCACCTGTATACTGCTGTTCAGAGTATATAGGGCCTGGGTGCCCCACACCTTTTCTTTTTTTAATTTGGGTCAAGGGTTCCCCTTAATATCCATACAAGACCCAAAGGGCCTGGTAATGGGCCGAGGGGTTACCCATGCCATTTTTTTCTCAATAATTTTCATCTATATTGCCAGGACCCAACATTACATTACAGCCGCAAGCAGTTTTAAATGACTTTTATTCCTTTAGAAATGTCATTTTGTGCAGGGACTGTTCTAAACAAGGGAAACACGCGCCACTTTACAGGCATACTATAGACACCCCCCAGGTATGATATTTAAAGGAATATTTCACTTTTATTTTGTTCACTTTAAGCATCATTAAAATCACTGCTCCCAAAAAAATGGCCATTTTTAAAACTTTCTTTTACATTGATACATGTCCCCTGGGGCAGGGCCCGGGTCACCAAACCCTTTTTTGGGACAATAACTTGTATATTAGCCTTTAAAATTCACACTTTTGATTTCTCACGTTCGATTCCCATAGACTTTATGTCAGGGCTGGGCTCAACCCCTCCTTCTCTGAGCTGGCCGCTCAGCTGTTGGCTAATTTCCAGCTCCTTTGGGAGGTACAGAGTCTGGCTGTCATCTTGCAACCTCCGACTTCGTGTTCCTTCTTTGAAGTTCGCACCTCGGTTTATTGGGCCTTTCCGTATCCTTCGCAGGATTAACCCAGTGGCTTACGCATTGGACCTTCCTCCTAGTATATGCATCTCTAATGTGTTTCATGTCTCCTTATTGAAACCTTTGGTCTGCAACCGCTTTACCACCTCGGTGCCACGTTCTCACCCTGTACAGGTTGAGAACCATGAGGGGTGTGAAGTACAATCCATTGTTGACTCCCGTAGATTCCGTGGGCGCATACAGTACCTGGTACAGGGAAAGGGGTACGGTCCAGAGGAACGCTCTTGGGTCTCATTCTTGGACGTACATGCCCCTGTCCTTCTCCGTGATTTCCATAGACCAGGGATATGCAATTAGCAGACCTCCAGCTGTTACAAAACTATAAGTCCCATCATGCCTCTGCCTCTGGGAGTCATGCTTGTGGCTGTCAGAGTCTTGCTATGCCTCATGGGACTTGTAGTTCTGCAACAGCTGGAGGTCTGCTAATTGCATATCCCTGCCATAGATGTTTTCCCCTTAAGCCCGGTGGTCCTCCGAGGGGGAGGGGTCTTTGAGGAGGGGATACTGTCAGGGTGGGCTCAGCCCTTCCTTCTCTGAGCTGGCCGCTCAGCTGTCGGCTAATTGCCAGCTCCTTTCTCTCCACAGTGACTCAGCTGTTGATGATCTGCTCATAAGTCCTGTCTACTTAAAGCCATCCAGCTCACTTCATCTCAGCCTTCTCAGAGACTTTCTCCTGTGTTCCCATTGAAGACTTGCTCAGCTGACATCCCTTCTGGCTCCTGATCCTGCTTGCTGTACTACAACGTTGATCTCTGGCTCTCTGACATTGGCATTGGCTGACTACCCGATCTGGTTACTGAACTCTGGCTATGTATTGACTACGCTTACTCTGTTTACCTTTTTATTATTATTAAACAAGTGTGATTAACTGTACTTCTGTCTCGGTCTGATTCATGGTTTCTGACAGTTTAATGGTGTTCGAATGTTCACGCAAACTTTCGGTCCGTTCGCATGTTCTGGATGCAAACCGAACCGGGGGGTATTCGGCTCATCCCTACTCACATGTAAAGCAGGTATTACAATGACTGAGAGAAAACCATCTTTACGCGAAGATTGAGAAATGCAGTTTCCATCAAAGCCATATTCTTTTCATTGGATACATTATAAGTACTGTCGGTTTTCAAATGGACCCTCAAAAACTTTCCACTGTCTTGCAATGGCCCCAACTGACCACTTTAAGAGGGCTCCAAAGCTTTCTGGGGTTCGCAAATTACTACAGACGCTTCATCATAGGTTTTGCCTCCATTGAGGCCCCCCTTACCGCTATGACTAAGAAAGGTACAAATTGCAAGTTGTGGTCCTCAGAAGCAGAATCAGCTTTCCAGCAATTAAAAGACATGTTCAGCAAGGCTCCAATTCTTCATCATCCACATCCCGATCTCCAGTACATAGTTGAGGTTGATGCCTCTGAAGTAGGAGCAGATGCCGTGCTGTCCCAGAGACAGCCTAATGCCCCGTACACACGGT